>NW_010316051.1:25520-31937 GCF_000700745.2 Antrostomus carolinensis
AACTCTAGTACGTAATTCATGGCACAAACTGAAACCCATATACAGCTGTTCCTGCTTACATTTCTGTAGCTTGTAATGTAGCATTTGAGAGAATGGATGTGAGGACAGATCTAGCAATTGTAGGCAAACACATCTAGGTACACAGAAGGGAATGGGCCTTAATGTGGCTGCTACAAGTGGGCAGCATCATGACTTCATTGCTAAGTGCAATACTTCAAAGGCTTGCCAGTGTTTTTGTGTTGTATTGGCAAAAACATAGTTGCTGTGTATCAGTTCATGTATTTCTCAATGGTATGTGGTTTGTTTTGGTTTTGGGGGTTTTTTTCTCCTCTGAAAAGCTGTTTAGGCAAGTGCAGCAAGGCCGCAGTTGCATGACACAAGAGTCATAACTGATTGCCTGTGCTCCAAAGAAGCCTGGTCAGATGAAGAAACAGCAACGTGCCTGGCAATTATGAATAAACTCTGAACGTAGCACTGCATAAGGGACCTCATACATTTGCTACTATATCAGAGGGACATCTAATTGTTGTGCAGATGTGTTAGACACTGAGCCATTGTGAACACAGCTGAATTAGGGTATTGTAATGAAGGACTTCTCCTCTTGTTTCATTTTTAGCATACAGCTATTGCATCACTGCCCAACCAATACAGACAAAGACCATTCAGTGAGTCTTTTTCTTTTCCTGTTTGCTTGTTGAACTAAAGATTTTCATGTTTTCTTTCCAGTGCCAGATTGCTGCAAGGAATAGTTCAAGCCGGCAACCAGGGCAAGTGTTTGGATGCTCAAAGTAAGTATGTTTGTGTGTTTGTATGTGTTTGTTACAGTGCTAGTGACTGAGGAAGTACCCGAGAACTTGTTTGATGACTGTAAGGCAGTAGCTAGATAAGCTTGGTATAAGTAATAAGTGAATATTCATTTGCAACATCTTCGACTGTGTAATTAATAGATTCAAGTAATTGGGAATTATTCATGAAACAGAAATGATGAAAGCTAAAGTAGATGCCACAGACTTTTCGGAAATCATTTGTTTTTTTGACTGGAGTAAAAGGAAATGTTGGCAGAAATGAATAAATAAATGGAAAACTCAAGGTGGACAATGAATCTAACTTCTCTCTCCCCTTCTGTTTGGGAGCTTTGGGAAATAATATTCTTGTTGCTGTTTTGTTAAATGTTAACAATTCTCTATATTATTACTGCTGCTTTTGTAATGTTAAGTGGAAGAGCAAACTACATGAAATGCTGTAGTTACTAATATCCTATACAATGTCAGAGAGAATTTGTAAGGTCCTGTCCCTTTTTTAGTTCCCAGCTGTAGTAGTTTAGATCGCGTCCCACCCAAGCTGGATGTCAACTTAAACCATCCAGCCTCCAGCTTGGCACCCGTGAGATTCATGCAGGGAGTCAGTCAGTCAGTCACCCGCAGTGAGTGGAGCTCCCAGACAGCAGGAGAGGGGAGTCCCATGAGGCAGCAAAGTTTGGAAAGCTTCCGGGAAAGATGTGCCTGTAGCAGAGCCAGGCTGCCTGCACCTGCCATCGCTTCCTCCCCTTCCATCATCGCTGCTGCATCTGTGCTGTTAAATACGAAATCTTCACTGTTGCCAAAATGGAGCTTAAGATACTCACTAATAAACCTCCTGTTTGACCAGATTTGCTGCCGACAGCGCTCACCCTACTGTGCTGGATACCGTACGTGCCTTTTCCCTTGGCAAGGAACCTGCAGCAGCATTAGTGGTTTGCAATACAGTGCGAGGTTTCTCTATTCATAGCTAGTGCTGAAAATATGTATAGCACTGAAATGATGCTAGGGCTTTATAATGAAGAACTTTCATTTTAGAACGTACCACCGCATGTCTGCTAATGCTTGAAAAGCTGTTACAGTGTATAAATCCTAACTTTGGATGTAGGAGGCATTTCAGTTTGCAGTGATACTTTGTGCTTTGTAGTTAAAAGTAGAAAGGTTTGCGTCTGAGATATTTTAAAGACTTGTTTCACAGTGAAGCTAGGGATTTGCTGCAAGTTGTTTAATGCCCTGAAAAAAAGTTAAGTATGTTTGCAGAAAGATTTCTCCAGATACATGATAGATATGTGTGGTGGCTTCACTTGGCTAGCTGCCAAAAACAGCTGTTCACGCACTCTCCGCTAAGAGGATAGGGGAGAGAATTGGGGGCAAGGGCAAGGAGACTCATAGGTTGAGATAAGAACAATTTAATAATTTAAATAAAATAAAACTTAAAATAATGATGATTATAATAGTAATAAAATATGCAAATGAGTGATGCATGTGCAATTGTTCACCATCCACTAACAAAGCCCGGCCCGTTCCCAGATAATGATCATGGAGGAGTGACAATCCCAAAACCACAGTCCTGGAAGATTGAGAGCCCCCAGAGAGAGCAAGAGAGGAGGAGACCCTCATTAATATACTGAACATGACATTATATGATATGGAATATCCCATTGGCATATCCAAATGCCAGTTTAGCTTATTAATTTAAATATTCCTCACCCCCCTTAGATCTTGCATTTGGAGGCTAACAAAACACAAAATCCTTCAACTTTCAGAAATAAAAACACTGGTAAGTTATTAACACTTTTCACATAACATATCCCAGGCTGAAACCAAAACACAGCATTATTCCAGCTACTAGAAAGAAACCCAGCTCTGTCCCAGCTAAAAACCAGGACAACATGAGAAGTTATTCTAGGTAAGTTCTATGGGAAATACAATTGCCTGTGTTCACTGGCATGGACAAATATAAGGAGAAGAGACTGACACTGGGAGAGGGAGAGTTAAACAAGGAGCCAAAGAGTTCAGATTCATCAGGCTGCAAGAGAAGAGTTACTTTCACAGCAATTAAAAGATAGGCAGGGCTCAAGTGCACCTGGAGATTCCCGGAAGTGTCTATAATTTAGAGCTGAAAGAGGCTTGTATGCCTCAGGGATGAAGCAATAGCTGTAGACTATAGGAGACATCTTAAAAGCAAGAACTAGGAAAATGTAACATACTTCTCCTCTGGACACAATCTTTCCCCTGAAGGTGTGGCAGAAGGAAGGGCAGCAGGGCAATGCCACAGTGGGTTTCTACTCTTGCATGGAGTAGGTGCCACTGCTTAAGGTCAAGCTCCATCACTGTGGTTAAACTGGACTTGTCACAAGTACTTTGAAACAACAGGAAATCTAAAGAAAACTGAGTGTTGAGATAGTGTGCAGCCACCAAACAGACATTTAGGAAAGCAAACTGCATCCTACCTGTCTAATAGAAACTTATCTGACACGTGCAGATTTTCTGCAATGTGTAAACCTCTCCGTGAGGAGCTTTCCAGTGTATTCCCTGTGGATTGCTGCTTACTGTGTAGCCTTTCCTCTCTAAATCCCTTAGTCCTTATGGCCTATTATGTGTCAAAATAAAGATCTAGCTATTAGCCTTCTAATACCAGAGATTCATTATTTTGCTAGAGAATTAGCTGAGCTATTACAATTGCAAAAGCCAAATCCATGTAACATGCTATTCTATTCTAGTCTTCGCTCAGGTAACCTTCTGGTTGGGTTTCAGTGCCTTTCAGCCTGACAAATGTGTGTATTTTTTCATGGAGTTAAGTTATATAGACAACAACATGAGGAATGGATGTCAGAACATCCAAGGAATTTTACAGTTCTCACATCAGGCGCTCTCCTGTGCGAGATGCAGATAAGAGGCCTTTTGGCAGTTACAGTTCCTTGCTTGATGTATTATCCCTAAAACATTTACAATACACTCTGACATTAGAAAGCAAGTCTGGTTTCTGCTGGAATGTTAGCTCAGGAATTGCTTGTTATATTTCAGTAAATTTGAGATAGGGGAAGTGAAAGCAAAGATATTGAAAATATGTGTGTATATATATGTATATAAAGTATGTTTGTATGGTGAACTACTAATTAATTAAGTGTTCGGGGGAGATGTGAACAAAAAGGCCTGTATGAGCTTTTCTCTTCCCTGCACAGAAACTAATGTTCTCTGGTCATTCATGCTAAAGCTGCATGTAGTTACTTAAACTGGGCAGACTAAAGAAGCGTTTCCTCTCACTTCTTTCTCCCTACCTCTCAGCACTAGCATTGGTGCAGAATAAAATACTACTTCTAGATAAGTGCACTTTGTTTCTCACTCAGTTCCCCATTGCTTTTTTTCCCCAAACTGGTCCCCATAATGTCCACCAAAGACCACCTGACTTCCCTAAGGGCTGCTTTGTACCTTCAGCAAAAAGACTGAAGAAGTATGAAACAGGTGAACTTCTGGGCTGAGTGGAGTGCTTCAAGAGTGTTTTCATTCTGTGGAAACACCACAAGGTTCCTCAAAATGTAGTGGAGGACATATGTTTAGGAGTAAGTCCTGTATAGGACACAGCTGCTTTATAGCTGGTTTTGATCCAACGTGAGAAAACTGGAGACCTAAATCCTGAACCTAAGAGAGCAAAGTTAACCGTAGTGGAATGTTTGTTTATGGCTGCGTGCTCACCAGCCCCATTCCCTTCTTAACATAGGAATTGGGTAGCTTGGATAGCCTTTTATGGTGCTGTCTGAAAATATTCTGAACTTTGGGGTGATATTTATTTTTTCAGTGCCTAGTACCAAAAATTATCCCACAGGAGCTCCGCAAAGCAGCTGACTCATCAGGAACGTAACTTTGCTTTTCAGAAAGATAACGTGTGGTTTTGTTCAGAGTTAGTAATGAGATCCTTTCCAACGCAGAAGCTGTCAACAGCACTGACATACATTCACAGTTACAAAAACACATAGCCTTGTGGTTGGGGGTTTTATTAAATAGAAACCTCATTTTCTACTGTAATGAGGAAAAGACACTGTTTTCATGTCACTAGTACCTTTTGTGCTCAAAATGTTACAAAAGGCTTTTTTTCATTTTATAAACAACATGACTGTTCAGATGTTATGAAATATTGCTACTTTGTGCCATGACTGCTGAAGCCATCACAATATACAATAATATAAAAAAGAATTATAGCCTTATTTCTAGTCATCTTTTGTTGCCCTCTGCATTTTGCCTGTCAATGGTGCTCCATTTAGAAGTTGGAGAATGTTTATTAAAGAATGATTCAAGTAATGATTTTAGTATAGCTTCAGCTGCAAAAAAAAATAATCTTTTTTTTTAAGAACCTTCGAAAATATTAATTCTTGTCAGATATGTCAAGTATTTGTACTGCATCCAGATGCTATAAAAATAACTGTGACATTTTTTAAAGCAGTTCCTAGATTTTATAAATATAATACTGCACACGTGCACTTTAATGTCCAGAAGGTGCTAACAGCAAAGTGGTAAGTAGTTCTAGATTTCATCTATGGAAGTAAAGGCAAAGTGAAGATAAGTAGAGAAAAGAAGGCAGATGGGGGAGTGTAAAAGGAGGGTGGGAATAAAAGATTGGGCTGACACAGTGGTGACTGCACACAGTGGTGACCCCAAGTGCTGCTGAGGAATATGACAACTGAGCTGCAACCAAAATGCTGTGATGGGGCGCATGTGGAGCTCAGAGTGCCATGTCCATGCTCCCATCTGTACTTCCTTCTCTGTGGAGTACCTGTGTCGCTGTTCTGTGGTGTGGTAGGTGCTGCATGGTTTACCTGACCTCCTCTTCAGTGCTGCTGCTGAAGTCTGTACCTGCATATCAGGAGTGGGGATGCTGAGCCATGGTGCTGAGAGCCTCCAGCAGCAGGGTAAGATCCAGAGGGTGGGCAGGCTCCCTTCTGGGAGCCCAGCATGCCTGCTAGGAGCCCAAGAGCAAAGAAAGGCTTAAAAAAGCTAATCAAAATATTGCACGTATTTTTGAGGAGGGTTTTTTGGTTGTTGCTGGCTTTTGTGGTTTTGGTTTTTCTGGTTTGTTTTTTCTTAATCCAAGTATCAGCATTTTCCAGCATTTCTCAGTAGTCACTGGGGCTGGAAATTTTGGTTTTCGTTCGCTGACTGCTGAGATTCTTATATAGTTGCTCCATGATCTGCAGCTTCCAGAAAATCACCCTATATACTGAGTCACAGTAAAGTGTGAGTCGCTGGCAGCACGCTAGTGAGGTCAGGTGGAAGCAACATGCATTTAATTTTATAAGTTGTCCTTACAGTAAAAAAGTTGCTTATAATAATGGCTTCTCAGAGACTTGTTTAGCCTTAGGTAGAGTGTAGGGAGGCCACTGTTGTGTACACTGCTGTTGCGTTACAATACAGTGTGGTAAAATTAGAGGTTTTCAATGTCTTGGAACCTACTAATTTGTTGGTCTTGGTATGTTTCCTGTTGTTAACTCAAGGCTTGCTCTCAAGCCCAAATGTTGTAATCTTCTGTGTTGTCTTGCACACTTGTTCCTACCTGAGCCTGGCCTGCAGTGGGAGGTGCTTACACATGGGCAAAGTTCACAGAATCACAGAATGTGAGGGATTG
>NW_010316052.1:0-277 GCF_000700745.2 Antrostomus carolinensis
TCCCTGTGTGTCCCTGTGTGTCCCTGTGTGTGTCCCTATGGGTCACAGTGTCCCCGCTATGGGTCTCTATGGGTCGCTATGGGTCAGGCTGTGGGTCAGGCTGTGGGTCAGGGTACCTTGCTGATCTTGATGGCGCAGGGGGCCCCGGGGAAGCCGGGCAGGCAGTGTCCCTGTGTGTCCCTGTGTGTCCCTGTGTGTCCCTGTGTGTGTCCCTATGGGTCACAGTGTCCCCGCTATGGGTCGCAGTGGGTCGCTATGGGTCTGGCCGTGGGTCAGG
>NW_010316053.1:0-3888 GCF_000700745.2 Antrostomus carolinensis
TTAAACTTCAGAAGAAACTTCTTTACTGTGATTTTTTGGTATCACAGCTGGTTAGAGATGACCAACAGCCTGGCCAGGACCAGCTGTGCCTCTCACCCATGTCCAGGGCAGCGTCACCCAACTGTGGGAAGGTCCTCACCGATACCTGCCTTGGGCAGCCTGAAGGAGCTGAGGAAGGGAAGGAGCCTCTGGGTGCCCCTGTGAGTGTCCAAGGACCCTCTGGGTGCCCCTCTCTACATCCAGGGAGCCTCTGGGTGCCTCTCTGTGTGTCCTGGGAGCCTCTGGGCCCCCCTCTGTGTGTCCAAGGAGCCTCTGGGTGCCCCTCTGTGTGTCCAGGGAGACACTGGGTGCCCCTCTGTGTGTCCAAGAAGCCTCCCTTATTACATCTCTTTCCATCCACATAGTTGGCACATCACATTAGCAGTGAAAAACAAGGGAGATGATAAAAGAGGAGATAGATTTCTTGTGAAAATCATTTACGACCACAAAATCAACACGTCAGCATTTATCAAAATAACCTGCAGCGTACACACCCTGGCAGGATATTGGGTTGACCTCTGTCCCATAAAAACCAGAGCTGAACATCTTGATAATAGTTCTTTTTTTTACAAGAGAGCTTTTTTTCTCCTCTGGATTTATCAGGATCCTTAAGTAGCCTTTGCCTTTTCCCCCCACAGTTATCTAAGCACCTTCTGATTACAGCAGAGACAAGGTTGGAAATGTTTGTGGATGTCCACTAACCTTTCCTCCCACCTCCATCTTCACAGAGGCCCAAAGTCACCTGCTTAAGAGAAACTGTAACTCTTAAGCACTTTTTAACTCTTAAGGACTCTTTTTTAACTCTTAAGGACTTTTTAAAACCTGGCTTTTGAAATCTTCTGGCAGCTTTGGCAGTTGCACCTTCAGTTCACCGAGTCTGGAACAAGGGATGACAAAGCTTCCTCAGATTTTAGGGGTGGTCTGGGTAAATCAGCTGTCCCACTGGTTTCTTCCAGAGCTAGAATGGTAAAATGCATCCTCTGAAAGGAGGCAGGGAGAGAATGTCCCTCCTAAATGTAATCCTAGCACTGCTTTTGTCATTTTTTTCCCCTCAATCTCTTGGTGGATTTGCCAGTTTTTCCCCCTCAAGTCCTGTCTAAGTGTTGGCAGAGAAGGGTCAGAGCAAAACCACTTCTGTCCTGGTTCTCCATTCCTTTGCTGCTCAGGAGCTTTAGCAGAGATCTTCCCTAAGCAGCCCAGCTTTGGTGTTTTGTTTGCTATGGAAAATATCTCTTATAATCTTTGTCTTTCAACTTTTGAGAACAGAGCTTTGAAATTCATACCAGATCAGCTGCCCACGTACTTGGCATCCCTGCTAATCACACCATATACCAAGTGCTGCCCCAGATAACACCTCATGCTGTTTCTCATTGGGTCAAGCTGGTGAATTTTCTGGGCATCGAGCCAAAAAAGCCAAAGTGAAGCTTCATTTCCATGAAAAAATGGGAAAAAAAAAATGGACTAGAAGGTGCTCTAGAAATAAAGCACTAAGATCTGTAAGCTTAAGGTTAAAATGATTTAAATCTGCTTTTTTAATTACCAGAACCAACCAAACAAGCAAACACCACCCCATACTCATGCTCAGAAGCTAGTTAATGCCAAGCCAATTAAAAAAACAAGCAGCCAGGAGCAAAGAGGTTGGAAAGAACAAATCTCACACATCCAAACCAGTCCCACCACTTTATCTTAAGGCAGACCAGCTGGTTGGGAGAGAAATATGATTCAGAGTCTTACACTCCTGGAATTTATGCCTGTTATGATGCCCAGTCGTGTCATTATTACTAAAGGTTTTAAAAAAAACCCCCAAAACACAAGGGATTAGCAAGAACATATGGAAAGTTGGAGCAGTTCTTCTCCCCAATGCAGACAAAAAAAAAAATACCTTTTGTGAAATTAAAAGAATTAAAATAAAGCCCAACAGCACAATTTGTTCCTTTGGAAAATGAATCATTGAAAACAGAGCCTTAAAATAAAGTTTCAGAAGAAAACTGGATGTATATACACTGCGGTGGGGGAGGAGGGAAGGGACATTTAAAGGTTCAGATTTAAATACAACAACTCAAATGCTTAATTCTCAGTTGATTCCAGAAAAAAACCTAAAAAAACCAAGTTTCTATGTGGTTCCTCTGAGCCTGCTCTTAACCAGGTCCACCACTGAGGGATGCTGTGCTCTGCCTTTCCACTTGCTGTCCCCTTGCCAACCTGCCAGCAGCCAGGTCAGTGTTGTGGGACTGTGGAGCACGCGTGTCCTTAACACCCAGGGTCTGGAGAGCTCAGGGTCAGGAGATGGCAGGGTCTCTAACATTGCCTTGCCTTGTCCTGGACACATAGAGGGGCACCCAGAGGCTCCCTCGATGCAGAGAGGGGCACCCAGAGGCTCCTTGAACACTCAGAGGGGCACCCAGAGGCTCCTTGGACACACAGGGGGGCACCCAGAGGCTGTGTGTGACGTGGCTTTGGGTGCTCTGCTATCACCAGTGAAGGTCTCAAGGACTTGGTTATTGTTCTGGGGTGAGCTGGGGGGGTCCAGGATGGTTCCACAGTCACCCGTGTCCTGCTGCTGACCCTCCTCTCTGTCTGACCGGCCTCGTGTGGGGTCTGAGCACCCTATTCCTAGAGGAGCAGGAGGACACAGAGGGGATCTCGTGCTGCCTGACTGGGAATGTGGTGATCCCAGGAGCATCTGCAAGGACCTTCTCATGGACATGTGTGGTGAGGAGCTGTTTTCAGGGCCATGCAGTGGCAGCGGCTGGAACGCTCTCTCCTCATGAGAAAGGCCACCCAGCTCAGCCTTTACCTGTGCACTCAAACACAGATAAACCTGAGCTCCAGCATGGGGTGGTGGCCCTCAGGAACATCTCATGGCCCATTCGCTCCTGAGATGGTTTGGGAAACTGTGTCCCTTTGCTAAAGGTGCAAGTGTGAGCGGCCACCCGTGCTCACCCTGCAGCCCCCACCAGGTGGAGGAGCTTTGTCATCAACACCCTGTGCTTGGTGGGGATGCTGGGAGCCTCCTCAGAAGTTGGCTGAAGCTTGGGATGGTGCCCCAGTTGTGGGGGGCACAAGCCACACAGGCCACCAGCTTGGCATTCCCTGCTCTGATGCTGCCCTGGGGTTAAGCTGGAGCTGCAGAGGTCTGGGTTAAATGCTGCTATGGGGCCACCACCTGCAGAGCAGATGTGGGTTTTGCAGCCAAAGTTCTCCCAGCTCAACCTCTGTCCCAGCATGACTGGAGAAGAGCTGGGCCAAGCCAAGTCTCACCCCATTGCTGGTATGGAAGCCCCTGGCAGCTGGGAGAGAGTGTCCCTCCAGAGCAGAGCTGTGGGATGGGGATGATGGGTGTTTTGGGTTCCCTTTTCTTGCTGTTGTCTCACCCTGGACCAGAGCAGCGTCACCGGAGGTCGCTCCACCACCGCTGTTCAGCAGCCCAGAGCACACGGTGTTCCCTGCAGCCCTTGATGCTTCTGCTCCCACCAGCGTCTGGGCCAACTTGCACAAAACCTGCTCTCCACCACAGCTCCAGCTATGTTGGGCCATGCTTTGGGGAAGGGTCCATGTTATGACAACCTTAGGAGTCTGCTGGCCTTCTCCCAGATGGTCCCCACTCCAGGAACCCCCACCCTCGGTCCCTGCACCCCCAGCTCCTCTACGAGGGGCTTTGGCTGCTGGGGAAGGTTGCAATCCTTGGTGCCATGTGAGCTGCTGACCCCTTTGAGGGGCTGTGGAGGGGGAGGGCCACACTTTGGTGCTTTGCCCTGAGGGGACTGACACCTACCCCATGAAGCCACAGAGTCACACACAGAATGACCTGGATTGGAAAAGCCCTCTAAGGTCATTGAGTCCCATCAT
>NW_010316053.1:3905-7510 GCF_000700745.2 Antrostomus carolinensis
AGTCCCCGACTAACCCATGTCCCTCAGCACTGTGTCTACACGACTCTTCAATCCCTCCAGGGATGGGGACTCCACCACTGCCCTGGGCAACCCCTTCCAATGCCTCAGAACCCTTTCAGCAAAGAAATTCTTCCTCACATCCCATCTCAACTGCCCTGGCCACAACTGGAGCCCATTTCCTCTTGTCCTGTCCCTTGGGCCTTGGTTGAACAGACCCACCCCCACCTCTCTCCACCCTCCTCCAAGGGACTTGCACAGAGCCACAAGGTCTCCCCTCAGCCTCCTTTTCTCCAGGCTCAACACCCCCAGTTCCCTCAGCCACAAGGGAACTCAGCACACTTGTGCTCCAGACCCTTCCCCAGCTCCGTTCCCTTCTCTGGACACGCTCCAGCACCTCCATGTCCTTCTTGGAGTGAGGGGCCCAACACTGAACCCAGCACTCGAGCTGTGACCGTACCCCTTTTTCTCTTGAGCAGGGCTTTGGGGTGCATCTCAAGATTTCAGGAACAGCTAAGAAATCTCCTGGGCTCCAGGGTGTCTCCAGCAGTGCAGAACCCCATTCTTGAGACTGTGCCTTCTCAACACCATCCTGGTGACCACCTGCTGATCATGACCATGGGGTACAAGACCGTGGGGTAAGATGGGCCATCTCTAGCACCAGTCAGCATCATCTGGGATGTGCCCGCTTCCTTCCTTGCCTGAGGGGACTGTTTGTGCCAGTTCTGGACATCTGAAGTTAACTGGGGACAGTCAACATCTGCATGGCATTGCTCAGCCAGATGTGCTGTCACCATATTCATCCTGTGTCTCCTCCTGATATCTCCAAACCTTTCAGAGGGAGTGGGGTAACTCTCCCCCCAAGCAATTTGCCCTGTGGAGAAGGAGCAGCACATCTTGGGCAAGGAGGAACCAGCATATTGTGGTCATTTACAACCCTTCCAGGTGAAACCAAAGCCAAGGAGAGGTTCTTGGAGGTTTAATGGGGAGCTCTGGATGCAGATGTGGCTTGGGGATGGATTCTGGAAGCTGGGATCTGCTTCATGGACCTGAGAGCTGAATAATGCCTTGGAGACAGGCACCATGGCGTGTTTGTGTAGGTGCTAAAGGTGTGTTGGGATTTTCACCTGAGATGGAGCATCTCAGTGTGCAGAGTTTAACAGCCTATGGGATGGGCAGGCAGGGAAGCTGGAAGAAACTGGTGGGATTGGTGTTAAACTCTCAAGCTTTTGGTTGGTATTTGGGTGATGGGTACCTAGCAAGAGGGAGCAGCCCGTGTGTCAGCCAGCCCTGCAAGGAGCAGGGAGGAGGAGGTTGAAGGACTTGAGAGAGGGCCAACAGCAAAGCTTAGAGCTCAGTGCCTTGAAATCAGGAGGCCAAGAAGGAGGAGAAAATGCTGACGGCCATCAGGTGCTGACGGCCACCTCGATGATGACAGCCCCATGTGACGCACTGCCCGGAACAGGCTGCACGATTCCTTCCCACCAGCTTTCAGCAGATCTGGTTGCCCAAAATAGTGTTGATAAACACTCTGGAGCACGCCAAGTCCTGCGAGACAACAGCTGATGGGCTGGAGCTGCAGGGACAACCCTCACCGAGAGAGGAATTTTCCACTCCTCTCTGGGAAGTGTCTCTGATCCCACTGGGGGACTGTCCCCAGCAAGGCCAAGACTTATTTACTGGTGTCCCAGCTGCTCCTGTGTGGCCCTATAAACCCAACCGCGCAAGGGCTGCCCTAAGCACAAGCTAAGGGGTGGTGGGGTCACCTGGGGCGTGGTGGCACCTGACAGGGATGGGCTGGGGTGGGGTATCACCATGCCCAAGGTGACCCAGCCACCCCCAGCTCACCATGGGGTGACTCTTGTGCCCTGGTGATGAACCACCCATTAGCTTTCCCTTTCCAAACACGTGGGCCAAGTTGGTATGAGCCCTGATCTGGTCCGGTCCCTGTCTCAGGGACTTGCTTTTCAGCACTGCTGGTCCTGTTTGCATGTGTCCTGGGGGGCACTGAGTCACCCTCACCAGGGTCTTCTGGGCTGCCTGGGTCAGCTTTGCTCTGCTGTGTCTTCTGACATATTGGAAATGTCTCCAAGATCAGCAGGTGTGTAGGATGGAAGAGGTGCTGCACCCCAAAGCTCCTGAACCTGCAGAAGATGGGCATTTCAAACCCTGACATCTCATGTGTGTCCCCAAGAGGCCAGGACCATGCTGATGAAGGTGTGTAAAGGGCATTTGGAAAGCCTGCATGTCCCTGCCATGAGCATGGCACCTACAGCTGCCTGGGCAGCAGGAGAATCCAATTATTTGGGGCAACATTTGTAAATCATCAGCTGATCACTGGTACAATGTGACCCTTTTCCACAGCCACCTTCTCCATATCTCCTAGATATGAGGAGGAAATTTTTCACCCAGAGGGTGGTGAGACCAGAGAAGGTTGCCCAGAGAAGCTGTGGACGCCCCATCCCTGGAGACATTCAAGGCCAGGTTGGATGGGGGGCCCTGGGCAGCCTGATCTAGTGTTTGGCCCCCCTGTCCACAGCAGGGGGGATGGAACTGGATGATCTTTGAGGTCCCTTCCAACCCAAACCACTCTGTGATTCTATGACACCCTGCTGTGGAAAGCCACCAGCATGAGAACACACATGAACTTGGGATGGCTGGGGTGTCCTGTGCTCCTGATGGCAGCAAGCTCTGGAGCAGTGTGGGGCTCTCCTTCTTCCCACATCCCTTGGGCCACTTTTGGGACACTGCTGCTCCAGTGCTTTGGATGTCTTGATTTGAAGTGACCTAAGTGACAGAGATCCTTGCCATTGTCTTACACAAGTATTTCAGAGCCTGGTGTGAAGCCCTTATGTTGGCTGCTGGGCTCTGTCCTCACTTCTCTCTTCTCTCTGGCCACCAACAAATGCCAGGAGCAGAGGGAATGGCAGGAAGATGTGTCAGGGGAGGGTGAGGTTGGCCATGAGGAAAAGGTTCTTGAGGCAGAGGGTGGTGGAGCACTGGAACAGGCTCCCCAGGGAGGTGCTCATGGCACCAAGCCTGACAAGATTGCAGCAGCATTTGGCCAAGGCCCTCAGGGACATGGTGTGAATGTTGGGATTGTCCTGTGCAGGGACAGGAGTTGGACTCCATCATCCTGGTGGGTTCCATTCTGGGATTCGATTATTCTATATATAACGGTACTCACCACGTGTTGTGGCTGTGCTGACCTAAGGACACGGGTGGATCATGGTTTTAATGTAGAGTAATTGCTATTATTACTGAGCTGGCATCACAGGGGAATGAGTCGAGCTTTGGGCACACCACCTCCTCTCCTGTCTTGTGCCTCCAGGGCATCCTGTGGCCCACATGCAGTGGAGGTGGGGCAAGTCTCTGCTGAGAGAGGCAGGCACAGAGGCAGATCTCACTTCCATCAAAGGTGTCTAGTGGGGCAGGAGGAGCCCTTGGTACTCCCTTTCTCCCTGTCTTGGTTTGGACCATCCACTCCTCCTGCAAGCTAGATTGCCATGACACTGGTGACACACCAGGCTCCTCACCCCTTCCCAAGTCCCTGCAGGCTCAAGGTTGGTGGGTGCTGGATCAGAATCACAGAATCATTAAGGTTGGAA
>NW_010316054.1:0-16060 GCF_000700745.2 Antrostomus carolinensis
CACTGTGAGGGTGGTCAAACACTGGAACAGGGAGTTGTGAATGCCTCCTCCCTGAAAGTGTTCAAGGCCAGGCTGGATGAGGCTTTGAGCAACCTGATCTAGTGGGAGGTGTCCCTGCTGATGGCAGGTGGGTTGGAACTAGATGATCTTTAAGGTCCCTTCCAACCCAAACCATTCTATGACACCAAAGTAGAAGAAACTGCTGACATAAAGAGCAGAATTTTGACTGAGAGAAACCTCAGTAAACTTGAGGACTAGGCTAACCTCATGAGGTTAAACATAGAAAAATAAAATATTTTATCCCTGCAGCGATGTAACTCTGCAGTTTAGGCCAGCAGTTAACCTCTGAACAGGTCCCAGTAGATGCCAAGTTAAACAGCACCCAACAGTGCCCTCTTGTTATTGATAAGACAAACTTCATCCTGAGCATCATTAACAGACAACAGGGCCCACAGAACAGGAGAAATCATTCTCATTTTACACTTTGCACTGATGAGGCTGTAATACTACAAAGCCACTATATGCATCCTCACTTCAAGAGCAATGTAGAGAGGTCCAGCAGAGGATTGTCACAATGGTCAGTGGACCAGAGCACATGATCCATGAGGAGAGGTTGAGGACACTGGCCTTGTTCAGTCTAGTGAATATCAGGCTGTAGGGTGATCTAATGTGAAGAGGAACCACAAAGACAAGGAATCCAAATTCTCAGTAGTGGCAGACAGCTAAACAATGGGAAACAGCCACAAACTGGCACCTGGGAGGTTCAGGCTGAACATCAGGGAGTCAACATTTCCATAGGGGAATAAGGCAGCCCTGCATCAGGTCATTCATGGAGGTTATGGAATCTCCACATCCTTGAAGGTGTCCAAGACCAGCCAGAGTCCCCAGAGACCTGATATAGTGCTGGCCATAGCCCAGCTCTGCCAGAAGTTTGGGCTGGATGACCTCTGAGGTTCTTTCCAACAGACACGTCTAGGATTCACTACATGCTCAGCTGGGTACTGCTTTGGTTAAGGTTCCTTCCTCCTCACTATCACTGTATGGTCACACTGACTTCTTTTTATCTTAATCCATATTCTCCCAAGAACAAGAACAACAGAGGAGAAGGTAGTATTAGAATGATTGAGTATGAGCTAACGATGAATGATCTGATCTTAGAAGGGAAACCAAAAAGTTGTGAAGTGACAGTCCTTCCCTTGGGAGGTATTTTTTCCTCTAAACACCAGAGCTCTCCAGTTTTCCTGTGTAAATGAAAAAAAAATAATCCAATGCCACATGCTTTACAAAGTGAGTGTATGAAACCACACCAAGAATATGAGAATGTAAGAGGTTGCAGCAAATAACTGAACCAAATTTTGCCTTTTTTTTCTTTTTTAAGCAGTATCATCATCTTGTCTCTTTGTTCTTTCTTACTTGTCTGTATTTATCAATTTGTCTCTCATTTAGTTTGCAAGCTTTCTAGGCTGAAAAACTTCCCTTTTTCCTGGTTTATTGTTGTTGTTGTTTTGGGTTTATTTTGTTTCGTAGACTTCATTTTTTTAAGGTCTTGGCCATTGCAAAAGCTTAGAAGCCTCAGAATAAATATTTTTTTTTTTTTTTTAATTAAAACCCTAAAATGAAATAGACTTCATTTTTTTAAGGTCTTGGCCATTACAAAAGCTTAGAAGCCTCAGAATAAATAATTTTTTTTTTTTAATTAAAACCCTAAAATGAAATGGCTATAAATAAAAACGCACATTTGGGTTAAAAAGGCAGGCTGTATACAAAGAAAAATCCTCAGTAAATTGGCTTGGCATTTATACAGTCTTTAGCCCTTTATTCTAGACCAAAACCTGTTCCCTAATATTGAGAATTTACCGAGAAATACGCTCCAAGTAGTAAGGCAGTCACATGATACAACTGTAGAGAGACATAAAAGCTTGTCTATTTTGCAAAAAGACCTGTCATTAGATAAGCAAAGAAAAATAGCACAAAGAATTATAACTTCACTTGTACCAATTTCCTCAGAATCTCTTATTTTAATCCATTACACTGAAAGACACTATTAAAGCTGTAGTTACATCCTCTGATTCGAGAAAAATGCTTACAGCAGGAAAAAAAAACTTGCAAAGCAATGAAGCGATAAATAATTTGACTTATAAAAAAGGCAGAGGATCTGAACAAAACAGTCTGTATAAATTTAATTAATTGGAAGCTAAGACAAAAAAAACTAGCAGAGAAAATATCAGCTTCTCCGCTTCCTTTTATTAAAGGAGGGTAGACTACAGAATTAGGTTAATTACTGATCAAGAAAATGGCTCCAACATTTTACTAGCCAAATGCTTCACTACAGTACAATAGCATGCATTGCATCATATTATGTGGCTCACCTCTGTTACTGGAAAATTAATTCTAGCTATCTCAGTAAAGATCTTACTCCTTATGTCCCTTTGTTTTCCAGCCTGGCAGAAACAACATTTACCACAGGAAAACAACAGAATGAAGCATTTTTTTTCAGAGAATAAACATTCTTAAAAGCAGAAAAAGACCAGTACTGTTAATTGAGAAGTAAGCTGGACAATGCAGACACACATTTGTGGATTTTAAATGGTAGGTCAATAACAATACTGAATCCCTACCAAAAGTATTCTATGGGACTGTATTCTGAAACAAAGGTACTAAGAAAGATTTAAAAACAGTCAGGAAAAAGATTAAACCTAAATTCAAAGTTTGATCCTTGGAATGAAGAAAACAAAAACTTCTCTGAGAAACAATTTAGCAGAAGCCTCTCTTTTTCTCTGACAAATAATTCATAATATGCCAACACACAAAAAAGACTTGACAGCTGCTCTCCCCCACTGCTTTTATCCCCATCTGCAACATTATCATCAAAGTGCAAATCTCTCAAATATCCTGCTATCTGGTCTCTCACCTTCACAAGGTAATGACCAAGCAGGGTTACCATCCAGGATCAGCAAAGCTCATCTGCAAATCCCTTGCTTGCACTATTCCATATAATTAAAACACCTTCTTCAAACAAATTAATAGCTTTATCACCAACATCACAGATTTCACTGTATGAGGATTAAAGAACACCACATTTCACGTATTTTTTTCATTCATACACCACCTTTAGGACACTGCACAGAACTGTATGAATATCAGCAACAACTTCTGGGGGTGTCAAAGGACTATTAACAACTGGAAATAATGAACATATCATTTTAAGATTGAATTAAGATAAATGAGATTTAAGTTTTGTCCATACAAAACCCCTAGAGTTCTTCCCACCTCTTACAGATATAAGAAGTAAAGGTGTCAGTAGCTTAAGGAATTACTGTTTCAACCACACTTAAAATTTATTTTTTTAAGTGGCACACAACTTCTAATTCCCTGATTATCTTCTAGTAACACTATTTAGAAAAAAGCGCTTAAAAATCACACCAAAACCCAAGTTTTTAGATTTGAAAGATACCTAGTCTGCACTGTATCTAGTTGTAATAAAACAAAAACAAATGAAAACCTGGGGTTACTCTGAATGTATGTGCTTATGACTTGCATGCACACATTTTCATATCTACCTACTGAATAACTGTACTCAGAACACAGTGAGGCAAAATAAGAAGTGTTTTCATAAACACAGTATTTTTTTTTCCTGTCAGGAGATAAAGTAAGGCACATTGTTCTTAGCCTCTCAAAAAAGAAAAAAAAAAAAGAAAAAAAAGAAAAAAAGAAATCCAAGCTATATGCAGTTTTGCGTATCTGAATACCTCCATGTACTCTAAGAATAGAATAGAGTAGGCATATAAAATACAATTAGATAATCACAAACAGCAGAGAGAGCTCATAGGACTGCTGTCCCTTGCAAACCACATTTCTAGATAGAAAGAAGCTGTCTGCTTTGCAGGGAAGCTTTCATTTGACCAACAGCCACAAGAGACTCAAACCTTATGCTTCTGGAACGAAAGAACTTGCTGACCCCTAGCACAAGTCCTGATGTTTCAGGGGAGAACTGCAAATCCAAAACAACAGAATGCAGCCTCACAGAACTTGGCCAGTAGGTCCAGTTAGAAGTTTTTATGAATTTGGAATTACTATTATAGTTTAATATTTGCAAAAGTGTTATGAAGTTCCTCCTGAGAAAGGAAAGCTGCTTGTTTTAACATCTCCTGTGTATTCATAACTTCAACAATCTGCTCAGAGATAAGATATTACCAAAGAACATGCTGCAAAATACCAGATTATAGTAAATACTATTGGAATTCCATAACTTAAAATATCTTAATTTCATTCCTGAATAAACACCCTTTCAATTTTTTTGTTTGAAGACCGTGTCCTTTGTTTACTTGTCTCATAGTAGCAAATAAATTTTAAAAATTCCTTGTTATCCATGAAAGTCAAACTACTGTATGTATCCTTAAAATTTTGAAGAAAAAAAAAAAAGAAAAAATCCACATGAGTAATGTTATCATTTTCACATTCCAAAGCAATTTTAAAGGAGTAAGTCAAAACATTACCCTACGATCTGTTGCATAATAAGAGCAATAAATTACATACATTACCATAAAACCATAATCCTATTGCAATTGTATTTTATAATGGAGTCCAATTTTCTCTAAATTGAGATGCTGTGCTGACTAAATTGAAGTTTAAATCAGATGATAGATTATTTCTGATACACATGCACAATAAGAGAAAGTATGCCACCCACAAAAAATTTTCATGTTTGAAACATTAGAAACAGCTTGTGAATATGAATCAAGATACATTCTTCAAATAAAATTAGAAAATGTGATTAGAGATATGATAATGTGCTGGTACTGTCAGCCATGGATTGTCACCTTCTTAAAACTGAAGGCTGAGATAATTATATGATGCAGAAACTGCTAGAAATATTAGTAGTAGCAAGACTTCTATGAACTCAGCATTTTAGAACCTGAAGTACAATTTGAACAATCTACTGATTTTCCAGCACACTTTTTTATGGGGAAAGATACTTCTTCTAGATGTTTTTCTCCTCTTTCCAAAATATATTATTCTATCAGAAAACTCTGAGCAAGTCACCAACTCAGTAAGCTTTTAACCATTTGAAAGTATAACTGTTTTCATTAAAGACAATCCACAGGATGTAGCAGTGACTACAAGCTGATTTCCTTGCATTTAGAATGATCTTTTAAATGTGATGCACTTTAGGACTCTCTTGCTTCACTGATGCCAGAGGAGGAGACAATTACGTCCATAGCAACAGAGGAATTTGTCCCCTGAGAGGGACTGCACTGCACTGCACCCAAACCAAAGGTACCTTTAGCCGCATGAAGGAAAATGCTGCCCCAGACCACCCCTCTTAAGCCTGTGGATGCCATTCTCTCAAATTTTGAGGAACAGTTGTAAGAAGGCTTTAACCAGGAAAGTTTTCAAACCCAAGACAGAATTTTTGGTCAAAACCACAATTTGCCATGCTAGGGTAAATTCCATGGGTGAAGCATTCAGCTGGGCTATCAAAGAATCAGAAGAAAGTTTCTGTTATGATTTCTAAATGAAACTGAAACAACTTTTGGCACCCACAGTGACCGACCTCATTTTATAAATATTGCCTACCACAAAACAGCTTTAGCTTCACACACATACATTTTCAAAGATAAGTTACCCAGCTTCTGATAAAACAGAATGAATACATTCATAAAATATTGAAGATGCTCTCGAGGACAGGAATATTGCTGTCTATACTCTAAGTAGAAACATCAACCAAAAAAAAAAAAATTATAGCACAAAAAGCACTATTCTAGCCATAGAATAGATCACATTAAATAACACAAAATAATAAAAAAATCTTTTGAATCAGATTTGCTGAAAAATAAGTTTACATAAACTTTGATTATTTTTTGTAAATACCAGTTTCCTATGGAAAGGAAATTTTACATTTTAACAAAGTTTTTTAAGTAGGTTAGTCATGGCAGAACGTGACCTTTAATGTCTATTGTTTTTAAAAGTATTTCTTGTTGGATACCTAATGCCATATATGTGTAAATGTAGTTGGAATGCTTGAGTTAACATGAATAATTAAATTATATTTTTGCAGCTTTCTCGCTTTTAAAAACATTCCATAAACTGGTATAAGAATCTTTATGAAAGTCTCCTCTTACATTAAGACTCCATAACCCAAAAGCCTACTTTTAGTCTTTGCTCAAGTCCTGTTTCATTCAGCACATAGCCTGGGAACCATACAGAGATAAATATTACAGAGAGCGGGTGGTCAGGAACTTTAATTCACAGTCCTGCTGTGAACACAATAGATGTCAGTTCCCCTGGGACTGAATGACAAATGAAGCCAGTACCATTAAGGCACACTCTCTGACAACAGAAAGTACTGATGTTTCCTGTGTTTTGATATTCTTTGGAGATAGCTACTCTAAACCTATGGGTTGAAGAGCAGAAATTTCTGTTTCATGGATTGGAGTATTAGAGTGAAAAAGTTTAACTCCCATTATGTGATTTTACTCAACATTTCTACCTTCAGCCATTTTAAATAAAAATACCTCACTAATTCTTACAGAACATCTACAAAATTACTATTCATTGCTACTATAAGAGGCTAAACCTCTATCACTCATCTCTATGAAGTCAAATGAATTGAATCAAGGTAGTATTGCAAATGTTAATCAATTCCAGATGTGTTAATTAACCCAACCTCCAATCTTTTGGGAAGAGATATTTTACAAGTTGGAAAGTGCTTCTAAAATCAGGAATTTTTATATCATTATACAAATGAAGCCAACATACAGGGTTCATACATGATGTATTTCAATCCAAAATTCAGAACTGCTATACAGGATCAGGAAAACATAATTTTGTGACAAATTAATAAAACCAGAAGATATGTATGAATAATATACCAGTGTTTATGACTCCTCCTTTCAACTCCTTGGTAAGGATTTAAAACCCATCCACACTTCCTGGTTGAGCAACAGAAGCTTTGCACATGCAGAGAATATGCCAACAATTCTACCATGAAAAACAGCTGCTTTGACAAAGTATCTATAGAAACCATTAATATAGACTCACCTATTTCATATGTACATTATGATTCATAGGCATGAAGTCAAGCAATGGCTTAAGTAGATTACTGTTGATGTTAAAATAGATCATTTCTTGAGCAGAGTAAGTTTTTAATTCATCTTTTTTGTCTTCTTCCCAATCTAACAACTTGTCAAAACTTATTCTTGATTCTATACTGAAGAAAATCTTTGATAGTTAGATAAAATACTTGACATTGAAAATTACAATGTAAAAATTAGCTTTTTGCTACCTACCTTCTCCCCTATTTTCCTCTTCCAATTCATCCTCTTCCTCAAATATCAGAAATTATGGAATTTTACATATCTTAATTACACTTAAAGCAATGGCTATGTGATATTATGAGTCTCGAAACAGAATTTGTCATAGCATTTAGTGTATTTAGAATTCCATTTAAAATACACATACACCCCTATGTGTTTGAAGAGTCATCATACCCTAGTTTGCCATGTTTTTTTCCATCAAAGAGGCCAGAAATTTTTTCCTGCTGGCATTCTAGAAAGATAAGCTGCATACCTGGCAGTCATTTCTTTAAGTACTACCTAAAATATCCTACAGTGCAGTCATCCTACATTAAAGTTATATTATTAATTCCCCAGAAGAAATTAGTATAATGAATAAGCAGTCAAACATTTTGAAGCTCTTCACAACTCATTCACTGCATCCTGACTATCCTGAAACCACACTTGAGATCTTCTGTGTCCTGATTTTTAAAAGTTTTTCTTCAAAGCTTTTGAGTTACACCACCACAAACTGTAAGGCAGTAATAATTCCTACCCTGAGACCTGATCAGAAGTTCATTGAACCAAGAACCTTCGACAGACTTTACTGAGGTTTGAATTGGGTCGGCAATGTTGCCAGCATATCTGGTACCACTGTGGTACATTCTACTATGGTGTGTCCTTATTTCTTAATAGCAAAATTTGTTACAATTTTCTTTAACCCTAACAAATAAGTGAACACATGTACTCTGTTTCTGTATGGGGAAGGGGGGTTGTGAGTGTGTGTGTGTGTGTAACACAATAAATATTAAAAAGCTGCTTTACTTAGAGGCATGACAACAGCAGAAATCAGCATTTTTTCTCAAAAGTTTTCACAATATTGCCCTAGCTGTCTTTAAATACTAGAGAAATATGAAACATTTTTCAGACAAATTTTGTTTAAGTTGTTAAGCAAGTTGTTAAGCAAGTCATTCTTTTCACTGGCTGGTATTTTCTCTCATACTAAAAAGTATGACTGTAAAAAGTAAAAACTCTATCATGAAACATCATTCAAAGTCTAAAATATTTCTTTTTATATAAGATGTTTTTCCCTCCATGGGCTAAAAACTGTCACGGTTTTGGTAGTCAGTGAAATCAAAATATAGTCCTATATGCCAAGATAAATTCTTGTGTTCTTTCAATATATTACTTACAAATGAAAAAGAACAGTTATAGATCAGATTTGAAGTTTATTTCCTTCAGTGGAAAAAAAATTAAAAATTGTAACTAGAGAAACAAAATTGGAAGTGTTATTATAGCTGTAAACATTTATATTGATGTTACTTTTCTTCTGTGAATGTATATAGCTTCTCATTATAATACTAATAGGAATGAGACCATGCACTAACTTCATAACCTTCAAAACACCTGGAGAATTTAGCTCTAGTTTTCAGTGTAAATTTAGGAGATTGCACATATCAAGGCTTATTGTTATTTATTTTCTTTATTGTAATCTTAAATGAGTTGAATGGTCCAAAAAATAAAAAACAACCAAGTTAAGAATTGAAAAAGCAGCCAAACATATATTTTGGTTAATCTACAAGTACACTAGTACTTAGTCTCCCATCAGTTTTAGGAAAACTACAATTTATTCCTGGGGAAGCCATAAATAGCATCCCTATCAGAATTGCCATTTATAACACTCAGAAGACTTTAATGTTTTATGGAGACACACACAAAAAGGGAGATGGAATACAAAATAAGTTCCATACATTACTATCTATATTAAATTTCAGGTGTTCCTAGGAAGCCAAACAATTAGCAGCCTCTGTGTTTTTTGAATGCTTTAGAAACTGAACTAAGGCATGAAATTATACTTGGAAATTGAAGAGTTTTGAATATACTTCCCAAAATACATTTGTAGACACATACAGAATGTGCCTTGTAGTAGTCAATATTCAACTTACACTTGAATATCCTGAAAAAACAGATCACTTTGCTTTTTGGAATAAGCATCTCTCTACTATATCTGTTGCAGCAACTCTGACAAGTGAAATTTTGCATTTAAGTAATGGCTTGATACATAGATGAAAACAAAACAAAAAATGTAACTATCTTGAAAAGATAATCTGTTTGACCCTTATCCCAAAGGCCATCTGGATTTGCTATTCTAAAATAATGATAATCACATACACAATCTCAAATACTACATTATAGTTGATGCCAAAGAATTCATAGCTATTTAACATCTTCACAGAAAAAAATCATTTCTTTTTCATAAATAAGGTTCTTCTGGATGCAATTTAGAAAAAACAAGCATTTTTCAAATCCATCACTTTCCACTGTATATAAATTAACCACTTTCATAATTTAAAAAATTATATGACATAACATTCTCCCAGCTTGCATTGAATTGCTTTGCCCCTGAAACAGAGATCTTTAAGATATGCTTCCTGAAATAGACTTCAGCCTTCTGTTTGTATCAGTATCTTATTTTACCACCACTGTTGGTGATCAAAATGTTTCTGTCACTTGAACCCTTTAGATTAAAAAAGGCAAGTAGATACCCAGGTTTTCTTCTAACAGAATGCCATTTGCATTTTCAATATTCACTAGGTAGAACAAAAAAATAATTTCAATCCTCTCTTCTTTTAAGAAGCATTCATAAAAATTTCACAAAGTAGAAAATTTAAGAATGTAAATTGAGTAATCTGGAAATAAATAGCACTCAAATTGGAGTAATTATTGTTCTTTGGATGGACTTATAAATATGTTTTTTAAATAATGAGCTATGATTTTCAATATGTACTTAACGTTCACCGCATGAACTAGACAATAAGTAACAGCCCACATTTATGATTTGCAACTTCAATCATTCCCTAAGCATTATTACTTGATGCAATATTCACTAATATTAAACAATTTCACTTGAATTAGACTGATTTTACATTGATCTGAGTTACATATGTTATGGAGAGTTAAAAATCACTATTATACACATTTTTACTTTCTTAATCTTTATTACAGCTTCCAACTGCTGACTTTGAGAAGTTTTAAATACAATCTTTATTAGATTAACATATATAGAAAATGCACAAATAAAATTTAACAAGTGCCCAAAATTGAAACAGTACATTTTTACAAAACTGGAAAATGGCAGACACTGCTAGTTGAAGGACCTTCAAAAGATAACAAAATCCAAGATTGGGATGCAGGTTCACTTCTTCCCCCCTGCTTTTATGGATGATAATAACTGATTAACTCACAGTATGTATACTCCGATTCAGTTGTTATTTCTGAACAGTCCATTGCCCTTCTTCTATTAATTAAGCATATTTTCACAAGGGCTTCTATCAAAAACTTTTGGTACAACAGTGTAGATATTTTCATTATCTCAATATAATAAAAATAGTACATGGAATATATGATACCTAAACAAAAACAAACTAAAAAATCTGAAACAAATTGCAAGTCACCACCCTACACAAATATGGTGTGTACTATAAATATTACACACTTATATATATCACATATAAATAATGTGATATAATATAATATATATATAATGATAATAAATATCACACTTATTTATATCCAACTCATCTATTCCTTTATTGCAAAACTATCATCCCTATATTTAGGATATAAAGTTTTCTCTGAAAACTAGCACTTTTCCTTTCATAACATTCAAAAAACATTTTTCCTATTGAATTTTGTTGTAGCTTTATTTGATTCTCATTTTTTTCCCTTAGCACATCCTGACAGGTATGTAAATCCCACAGCTTTCTATATTTGTTTTTAAAGAGATGATCAAGTTTATTCTCAGAATTTTACAACCTGTGGTGAGGAAGTATCTAGCTCAGAAATACTAATAACACTAATTGGGTTTCATATCTGATTTTAATAATAGAGGGAACAAAACTAAATGCAAGGTGATTAACATGTATTTGTTTCTTTCAAACTGTAAACTTTCATTTAATTTTATGCAGAACAATGCAGAGCTAAAAGACTCATGCATAACAACCACATGAAACACAATACAAAGAAAAACCATTTACAAGCAGCGGAAATATTGATGGATATAAGGCCCTGCAACTTCAAGTCATTCCACTGCTTCCTGTGGTATATTCAAACCATATTTATCTCGTATCTGATGTCATAACTCTTTGGATACTAGCTACTGAACTGTATAGAAACAGAGGTAATATTTTTAGTACGTGCAGTTAAAATGGTAGCAGAACTGTTTCACCCACTGACTGAATGCTCTGAAAAAAGGTTCAGAAGAGTATCTGTGCTCAGAGTTCAGAAGCTTGAACACTTACTAGTGTCTTTCAATTCATCTTGAGAATGCATAGCATGAACTTTTTAGTGGTTTTCCCCAGAGGCAATACTGCCAAAAAATAAAAACCAAGGATTTCTCTCAGCTGCCTAGCCATTTAATATTTATTTGAGTTCTTACATATTCCCATCTACACATTCTCGGGAGGCAACTCCACCATCTTCCCCAACAGCATTATAAAAATTCTCAGGCTGTCTCTCATCTGTCACCTTTCTTTCTTTCTTCCTCTGCATATACTCTTTTATTAAACTCCACTGCTTCTTTCCTAAGTGTATTCTCCTTTGTCATTCTTTCTGCTGAAATTCTCATCCCTCTGTCAGCCTGTGTTGAAAAGGACATTTTCCTCCTGGTTTGCTTTCTCTGGTTCATCCAAAACTCATCCCTTCAGCTACTTCCCCAGCTATATTTTTTAGAAGTTTTTAATTTGCTTGCATTGCCTGCCATACCCAGTTGAAGGAGCTAACAAACCTTTCTGTGGTATAATCTCATTACATTTTCTCTCTGCACAACATCTCTAAAGTGTACTTTAAAATGAGGCTCCCAAGGCTTCTAGTGGTCTCCTCCTTCCATAGTGAAAGACCAGGGAGTCAGCCAACAGACTGACTTCACCTGGACATACCAAAATCAATGTCTCTAAAACCATACTCCCCAGGACCTCCTTCTCATGTGATTTTAAAGTATCAAATTACTTTAATTTGGAACAAGCCACTATTAAATTACTGGAACATTTTCAGTGCAAAAATAGTCATTCCAATTGTCTATTCATTTTAGATACTTTTTCACCTTTATAACATTCAAATTTTAATGGCAAACTAGATTACCACAATGAACTTTAGAAAGAACAACACATTACCATTACTATGGGCTGTTTCAAAGTAACAAAATAATTCAAGACAAAATTTCATAATACCAAAGATTTTGTGCCTTACAGTTGTAAGCTTTCTCAAAGAGTCTATGTATGTCCCATCACTATTCCATGGTATTCACAAATTACAGTACGTACGGCTGAGATGCTGCTTCATTAATACTAGTGTGTTACCCTAAAAAAAAAAAAAAAAAAAAAAAGGTATTTACAGCTTCTAGGAATATTGTCTGACACTGACTATAAATTTGAAGCCTCTGAAAAGACACTAGAATTTTCTATAAATACTTTATTTTTCCCTAGTGACTGCTATAGGGGATTTGTCACATTTTGCAGCAATAACAATGCCCGTGAAGAACAGCAGGAGACAGGACAGGAAAGAGTTTTGGCGGCTGAATATGGAGCTAGCTACAGAATCCATCTCACCTCAGACATGTTTCAGAGATGAATAACAGGGATGATAGAGCAGTCAAGCCTACAATCACCTATTTGACAGAACCTTTGTTGGCTCAAAAAGAAAAAATCCTTTGAAGAAACTTTATTAGTGGAGAAGAAAGGAAATTGAAACCTAAGACATGATAGATACTACTAGAAAAAAAAGGCAAACCCCTTAGTATTTGGTTTTTTCCATGAAAAGAAAAACAATTCTTTCGATGGTTAAAAGGCTGCACAAGGAATAGGAAGATGAAGTGATGGAATAAAACTTTTTTCTTTTTTAATAGTATTTTACAGATAGCCATCCAGAAATCCTTCTGGATGTCTCAATCCTTCCCCACAGTATTTTAATTCTAAGAAAACATTTAGTTACTTATAAACAGATAACTAACGGGTACTCATCCACAACTTTCAGTAGCAGTGCTTCCCTTTAAATATTACAAATTTTTGTTTAATAAGAAAGCCAGACAGTGTCTATCAGTAAGCAAATTAAAACAAGTCAACTAAATCCTGTGAACACTTCAGCTGGTTCATCTAACACAGACCAGCTGATTACAATGCTCTAATAAACAGTTCATTAATACAAAACATTCCACAATTGGACTGTGAGAATCCCATATCCCATCAAGAGCTGATTAACTCTCACACCTATGGCAAATTTCAGGAAACCAGGGGAAGAAAAAAAAAAAAAAAAAAAGTACAGAAAAAGAAAAACACCTTTTGCCTTTGTTACCATTACATAGCATCCTGAAATGCTTAGCATTTACTGTCCTAGGGAATTTATTACCCTTCAAGCAGAACTTTAAATTGAGACAGATACTAACGTCTCTCAAACAGACAGAAATGCTGGGTAATTCAACTTAAAAGATCTGAATTGAAATAACCACCATCCTGGTTTATCAGAGTCTCTAACCCATTTAGAGCCTTTGCAGCATTCCATTGTTGGTTGACACATCGCTGAATGAAGTTTTATCTGCATACACAGATATGCTGTAGTGGCTTTCTGCAGTCATGTGAAGGTGACTTTTGCTGCTTTATTGTTGAACACAGCAAGAACACTGTCGTCCCAATACATGCAACAGCTGTTAAGTGCTCAACAACTTAAATACACCAACATTTCGTACCAGTCACATAACAGAGGCTTCCTGACAGCAAGTTCTAACCTATTTTATTCATCACACCAAGAAATCAGGAGAAATCCATGCACTAGCCATGGCTGAATTTAATACCTGAGTGTATGTGAATTGATTAAGACATAATAAGGCAACTGTATAGAGACTGGAATCTTCCCAGTCAGCACTTTAACTACTGAAAATAAATTGGAATAAGACAAGCACCATCAGTTTAGGCTCAGAATGTTCTCCAGAAAGCACAAAAGATGACAAAGAAAGAAAGCAAAGCAGCAGTACAGCTAGTTCACTGTGTCCAGAGAAATTTCTATGATAAGGTTACTCTTCCATGTAATTGCTAGGTCTTGTTCTAGAAAACACAGTAATTAACAGAATGAAAATACATTTTTTTCTTCTAAGCAGCCCTTCAAAGCTGAAAACAATGGAGAAAATCGCACTGTTCTTTGTTTTTATTGCAAATCTGACTACTTGTAGCAGATAGTCTCCTCTTTGCCAGACATCTGAGAGTTCATAGAACAAGTGTCCCAGGGAGGCTGCATAATCTCCATCCATAAAAGACACTCCAAACTTGCCTGGAGGAGCACCTCCTCTGACCAACACTGAAGGCCGAAGAACAGGCTGGACTTTGGAGCTTCAGAAGTCCCTGCCAACCTACATTAGTCTATGATTCATCAGCTGTGATGATCACCCCGAGTAGTTTATGCTACCCTGCCAATCCCACTGGCAATATCCACCATGTTTGTAGTGCTTTTGTCACTTCCCCTTCCCTCTACTTGAGGGGAATCAGGTACAAGATTTTCCTCATACTGATGCAGAAACAAGTCAGAAATAATCCACCTACGTATAGAGAACTGACAGACAGGCTCTTCACACAGCTCAAGTTTAGAACTAAGTTCCTGTTTCAAATTATTTTTTGAATGAGACTGTCCAGTAACATAAAAAGCCTGCAGAAAGACAACTTCTAAATTAAAGTTTTGGAAAGAAGTACTGTTTTATCCATTATCTTGAAAACTATACACCAACTTGAAATCTAATTTACAAATACTCCTGAAGGTGTCTAATCTTAGTTTTTCAAAAAGTTTTAGAAATTCATTGTTAAGAATCTCCTTCACCTACAATAGCACTTCAGAAAAATCAAGTCACAGACATTACTGGAAAAAAAAAAAAAGTACTGAGTTGTATCAAACACTTCCATACTGGAAAAGCCGCTCAGCTACCTAGTATGTTGGGGTTTTTTTCTTCAGCTCTGTGGGTCTTTCCAGCAGCTTCTGGAGCTTCAGATGTTCTCTATAAATTATTCTTTCCTTCAAGAGGGAAACTATCAGTTTCATTGTGGAAAACAGTATGGCTAAACAAACAAAATAAACTGGAACAATATAAATAGAATTAAAACTGCTGAACACAGATTTGGTGACAAATGACAACTGGGCAACACAATGAAACCCTTAAAAACAATGTTTTCCCTGGCCTAACACTTAATTAACCTCTAAAAGTTCCCCAGTTTCAATTAACTAATGGGTAACAACAAGTCATTACGCCATGAGAATTTTCTTCTGTTCTGAAGTATCACATACTGGTAATAAGTACTGCAGCTTTCCTGTATGAAAGCACAAGGTGAATTAAAAGAACAAGTTCTTTTTATCTTTGTGTTCTCCTTCTGTAGCATTAGGTAATCAGACATCAATTTATTCTTCCATAACTGTATGCATCAATTGTTTTTATTAAATATATTTCCACCAGAGACTTTATTTTTAGATTATATTAAAGGGTAAGAATGCTTTATTTCATCTCCTCTGTTTGCTCTATCCACTGAACAGTTTTAAAGGGTTTGTCTAAACTCTAGGGGAATCACTGACTATAACACAAAACATAAAATCACAGAGTGCAGAAAGCACTGCCTACTTCATCTTCTTCAATGATAAGCCTCCTTTCAATAAAAAAGTAATCAAAGAGATTAGTGGGGTTTTTCTTGTTAAACATACAGAATCACAGAATGGTGGGGGTTGGAAGGGTCCTCAGGAGATCATCTAGTCCAAGCCCC
>NW_010316054.1:16084-16422 GCF_000700745.2 Antrostomus carolinensis
GCACAGGAAAGCATTCAGGCGGGTTCTGAACATCTCCAGAGATGGAGACTCCACAACCTCTCTGGGCAGCCTGTTCCAGTGCTCCGTCACCCTCACAGTAAAGAAGTCTTTCCTTAGGTTGTCTGGAACTTCCAGTGTTCCAGTTTTTGCCCATTGCCCCTTGTCCTGTCACAAGCCACCACTGAAAAGAGCCCGGCCCCATCCATTTGGCCCCCACATTTCAGATATTTATAGACATTGATAAGGTCCCCTCTCAGTCTACTCCAGGCTGAAGAGTCTGAGCTCTCTCAGCCTCTCCCCATATGGCAGATGCTCCAGGCCCCTAAACATCTTTGTGG
>NW_010316055.1:0-396 GCF_000700745.2 Antrostomus carolinensis
AGCTGCCGTCACGCGGTGCACGCTGCTCACACCCCGCAGCACAGCGGCCGAGGAGCCCCGAACAGGCTGTGTGCAGGCTGAGTGAGCCGGAAGGAAAATGCTCATGAGGAGCTGTGGTGGTGGCACTGGGCTGGCACTGGGCTGGCAGCCAAACCCAGCTGCTCGCTCACTCCCCCCCGGGGACAGGAGAGAGAATTGGGGTGGGAGGGTAAGAGAAGAACAACTTAATCATTTAAATTAAATAAAACTAATACTGATATTAAAATAGTAAAGATCATAATATTAATAAAAATAAGCCAATGAGTGACACCCAGTGCCATTGCTCACCACCCGCCCACCAAGCCCGGCCCGTTCCCAGATCACGATCCCGCAGGAGCCACAATCCCGACCCGAAAC
>NW_010316055.1:415-1888 GCF_000700745.2 Antrostomus carolinensis
CGAGCGAAAGCCAGAGAGAGCAAGAGAGGAAGAGCCCCTCATGGATCTCCTGCCCATGGGGGACAGGAGATGGAACAGCCCCTTGGCAGAGCCCAATGCCCATGGAGCTGATCCATGGCAATATTCCTCACCCCTGAGATCTTGCGCTTGCAGACAGACAAACACAAAGTCCTTCAACTTCCAGTGACAACTGAAAACATCGGTGTGTGAGCAACATTCTTCTCCTGACAAATCCCAGACGGAACCAAACCCCAGCGCTGTTCCAGCTGCTGAACAGAACCAGCTCTGGCACAGCTCACACCAGGACAGGAGTGAAGCGGGGAGGGAACTGGAGGTGCTGGGGGAGCAGGACGCGTCCTGCTCGCAGCAGTTGTGTTTTTCTAGCCCAGCTCTGGAGAACAGGGAATTATCGCAGCCTCAGCTAACGAAGAGCCCAGCCGCAGTAACGGTGCATCGCTGCTGGATGAAAGAGCTGGGAGAGGAGTGAAAGACGGGAGCAGGAGGAGAAACCATCTTGAGCAAAAGGATGGAGAGAACCGTCCCGGGAAGCGCTGCAGGAGCTGTGGGGATGGAGGGGACCCATCAGCCACCCCCGGGAAGGCAGCCTGGGAGGTGTGACCCCCCAAAGCAGTGGCACAGCTGAGCCACCATGGACCCCATCCCACACAGACCGCGCTCGGGCAGTGTGGGCAGCACAAGCCCAGGAGCCAGGGTGGGCACGGGTGGCACCTGCGGCGGGGGGGCGGGGATGCCAGGATGACTGTCACAGCCTGGTTTTCTGCACGAGTGCATTAAGTATTCTGCACAGCACTTTTGCTGTAAATCACTTCCTATTCAGGCTCACTGCTGAGGGTCTCTGAAGGTCGATTTTCCATGGTTATGACAACAAAAACTAAAATTGGGTCAAACCTGAAAGGTATTATCTTCCTCCAAGCTGCTAAATGCACAACAGTAATGAGGTTGGTTAAGCAATTCACCCACAGACTGCATTATTTGCTCTGAAGATGTATTAACCAGTTAAATGAGCGTGATAAGGCAGCTCTGCTTATTTCTCCCACCAGCTGCACAGAAGATCTGAGGTTCTGGGTCTCCGTATCCCGGCTAATAACCGAGACCACAGACTCGCCGACAAAGGCGGCCGGCGCCGCGTCGCTGCGGGCCAGGCTCTGCCCGGCCTGACCCGCGGGAACACAAAGGGAACTTTAAAGGCATCCAGCGGCTGAGAGCCATTTGAAAAAATAATTATCCTTCCTCCCTCCCCTTTCTCTTTCTTCTTAAAAGCTATTCCCCATCCAACCTCCTGAGGAAAGAGAAGGAACCCGCTGCTGCCCGGGTAGAGGAAGGTTTTAGCCGCAGCCCTGTCCCTGTGGCTGACCTGGATGCTCAGCAGCTGCTCTAGCCACTGCCACGGTGCTGGACTGAGGGGTCAAAACCCACCCACCCATCTCGGGGTGCTGCTTCTTGAGGATGCCT
>NW_010316055.1:1977-4105 GCF_000700745.2 Antrostomus carolinensis
TGCTTCCCAGCCAGTACCCAATGGATGCTGGACTGGAAGCTGTCCATGCCCACGCCAAAGCCAAACCCACTTTGGTGGGTAAGGGGTACCCACCCCGGGAGCCTCCACCCCAATGGGGCAGCGGTGGCAGTTGCAGGACATAAAGAACATTTGTTTTCACAGGATTTCTGCTGTTTTTCCTAAAACAAACACCCATTAATGTAAATACAACTGATGTAAACAAGCACGACCCTCACATCCATGTGCAGCTGTATGTAATGGGGGAGCAGGAGGGAGGGCGGGAGGAGAAACACTTCAATTAATCCCTAAAATGAATGAGATGGAAAAACTCGAACTGCACAGGAAGCATCTGGTCCTGCTGCAGGAAGGGTCTGCCCAGGACACAGGGTCACACTCTGCTGCGTAATGCCACCGGCTCCCACACCGGTCACCCCACGGCACCTGCCCACTGGTGGGCAAGCCATGCCGCGTCCACGGCACCCAGGGAGGGGAGACCACAGTGGTGCTGGTCCCATGAGCTGCAGCCCCGAACCCTGAGCTGGGCACATCACCGTCCTGCCTGCCCAGGGACCCAGCCACCAGCTGGGCAGCGTGCGGAGGAAGCCCGGAGAAAGCCTCGGCGTGTCTCTCCCGGTGATCCAGCTGGTGCTTTGCCAGGAGGACGGAGTTGCGTGGAGAAACGCCAGCACTTTCCAGCACAGAAGGATGAAGGTATCCCAAAGTGGGATCTGTGTCAACAGAAGCTCTGGGACCACCAGAAGGTGCCACCTCCCATGTGACTGAAATATTGCAAAATGGTACCTGAGGAACAAGGGGGGAGAGAGACCACGGAGCAGATCCAAGGAGCTCCGAGAAGGGAGGAAAAGGGCTGTTCCACGAGGTCAGTCAGAGAGACAACAGCAGATCTGCAGTGCAATGGGAAAGCAGCGGTCCACACCATGAGCTCTTCCAGGCTCTTCCAGGCCTCTGCCACAAGCCACTGGTGCAGCAGGCACCTCACTGGGAGCAGCTATTTAAAGCCAAATGCAAAGAAAGTTGGATAAACTGGAAAGACAAATTCAGTGCTCCTGCCCTTTTAAGGTCCACAACACCAGAGCCGGGATCTCCTGCTGAGAGCAGAGCAGAGAGATGGAGCCCAGCTGGGAGCATCATCCCCAGAGCATCATCCCCGGCCAGGCCCATTGCTTCGCCCACACAGAACGCCCAGCCCTTGTCCCCCCTGCCAGGGGCTGGGACAGCACCGTGCCACTGTCCTGGTGCTCTGAGGACCTGCGCTCTGCCGGTGCTGACCTCTGCAGCGCGAGCAGAGGCAGGTTCACACACGGGTTTGCATGGAGCCTGATGAGCCGCACAAGGTTCCCGCGATCATTCCGGGTTCCAGCAGCTGCCCGTCCGCAGAGCCTTGCCAGCACTCTTCCCTGCCCTGCCCACCACACACGCACACCGGGCTCTCAAGGTGACGCTCGGTTACCTGGGGATGTGCTCACCACATCCATCCCACTCCTTTCCTTAAGGATCTTACACCCTGTCATCGCCCACTCACTGGACATATTTTGGAGAAGCCACCCAGTGATCAGCCTCTGGAAACCCCACAGGGCTGAGTGCCAGGGAACAGGGGAATCCCTCATTCCAGCTCGAGGTGGACTCCTGACCCCTGTCTGCCCCATGGGATGGCTGCCACGCTCAGCCCCGGCATGCCAGCAGCTCTGACCACGCTCACGCTCCATCCCACACCTGCAATCCTGCTGCTCTGGGCCAGTAAGACCCTGAGGGGCCATCCTTGAGTCCAAACCGGGAGAGTGGATACAGGACATGGCTCCTTTCAGAGCAACACCAACCACCAGCACTGCTCCTCCGAGAGCTACAACAGCTCTTCAGGTTCACCTGCCAGCTGTGGCCCCAACATAGCCCGAGTTCAAACCACGGGCATGCTGCCGGCACCGGTGCCCACCTCTGCCATGGCGGTGGAAGGCCAGCCCGCCCAGCACAGCGCTCTGCTTTGGGAATCGCCAGCCCCCTTTTCCTTACCTTGGCACGGCGTTCATGCTGCCAAGGCTTCTCAACGGTCCCGGGATGGATGGGTGGGATGATGGCACCCCCGGGACCTGCCCACGCGCCGGCACCGCGC
>NW_010316055.1:4207-4592 GCF_000700745.2 Antrostomus carolinensis
CCAACGCCGCCGGTGATGGGAGGGAGTTAGAAATGCCACGAGAAGCATCCCTCATTTGGAGAAGCCGGATCATCTCAAGACTGGCAACAGCCCAGAGCCCGGTGAGACAAGCCCTGGATTTATGACCAGCCCAAAGGGACAGGAGAGCTTTAGTGAACCTGGTTAGGATCCCACGGGAAAGCGACAGGGAGAGATGCGAGTGACCCGGGGATTGCACCTCTCCATGGGAAAAACAAAAGCGACACGAGAAAAGAGTCCAGGAGCCCCAGAGACTGAGGGGAGGGGGCTGCCAAGGGACCAGGGGCCAACAGGACACACATCGGGACCCTGGATCCCTGCTCGGGGCGTGGGGACCAGGCAGATGCTGGGACAGCAAAGCATCGCT
>NW_010316055.1:4626-5886 GCF_000700745.2 Antrostomus carolinensis
AAGCAGCCCGCCGGGACCCCCCCGCGCTGCCTGCGGCACTGATCCAGCCTCCCCCGCCTCCTCCTCCTCCTCCAGGGCTTCTTCCTCTCCTTCCCCTCTTTGTCATTCCTCTCAGCTCACGCCTCTTCTCTGCTCTCCTTCAGCTGCTCCAGCAATAATCCAGGGCACTCACGCCCCGGCAGATTGCTCAGTGCCGCTCCCCGGCTGCTGCTCACCGGGGTTTTAATGACTCCCCTGGCTGCGGCTGATCCCCACCACCCCAGCTGCCAGCGAGGCTCTGTCCCCTCTCCCCCATCCTTCCTCTTCCTCTTCGCACCCAACACGGCCCAGGCACACTGCAGGGATGAGCGAAGAGCATCCACCACCTCCACCCGGATCTGCTCCCGCCTCATGCCCCAGCTCTCAACCACCCCGGGGACTCACATAATCACCTCCAAAGCCCCAGCACTGCAGGGGCTCCCTCGTCCCCAGGACAGGCGAGCGCAGCCAAGGGCACGGATGCAGCAGAGCCAGAGGGGCCGGCAATGCCACGTATTCCTTGGGGACGAGGAAGGGACAACTGCGGCTCAGTGTCGGTCAGACAGATGCTTCTCAAAGCATCGTGGCACGGGGCTCTGCAGAGGCAGGGACCGGGCAGGGGACTGCAGCACCCTGGGCTGCAGCTGCCCACACACTGGCATCTGTCAGGCTCAGCAGGAGCTAAAGCCACCACCACCAGCAGCCCTGCGAGGGATGGAGAGTGGGGATCCCGTCCCTGCATCGTGGGGAGCAGAGATGCTGCTCATGGGGATTTCATCAGGTTCAGCATGGAAAACGCCGAGCCCCATCCCTAGGGCAGAGCTGCCCGCAGCCAGCCGGGTAGGAACGTGCTGCTGGGACAGAGGGATGAGCCAGCAGCGTGTCACCGGCCAGCCCTGCCATCACCCCTGGCAATGCCACATCTGCATCCCGTGTCCAGCTTTGGGTCCCCCAGTGCAGGGGACTGATGTACTGGAGCGAGCCCAGCAGGAGGCCACGGTGATGGTCAGAGACTGGAGCATGGGATGGAGATGCCAAGGGAGGTGGGGTGCTCAGCCTAGAGCAGGGGAGGCTCAGGGGGTGTTATGGGGAGGACAGAGCCAGGGCTGGCAGCAGGGAGGGCAGTGGAGCTCCACCCACAAAAACCCATTTCCTCACCAAATCTCACCATCCAGAGCAGCACAGAAATTGTAGAGACAAGCAGCAGTCCCGGCGAGAAACCCAGCAGCCGCCATCCAGGGA
>NW_010316055.1:6017-6338 GCF_000700745.2 Antrostomus carolinensis
GCCGGGGGTACAGGGGTGACCCCCTGCAGCCCCCAGCCCGACCCCTCACTGCCAGGCACACCGCTCGCTGCCAGGCTGCAGGTCCCTGCGTCCTGTCCTTTAATTAACATTCCACATGTAAAGTTGGGATTGTAATTACTGCAGCTGATTAACAGGCCGAAGGTAGCCCGTCTCCGAGGGAGCAGATTAGCAGAGGCTCTCTCCAGCTCCTGCTCTCACCTCGGCACTGCCGGTGCATTTTAAGCAGGGCCCAATGCCCCCACAGCCGGTGATTAATGGGTGAGCTGGGCAAGGAGGACGTGTGACGGCTCCGTCACTGCG
>NW_010316055.1:6352-7648 GCF_000700745.2 Antrostomus carolinensis
CGCTGGGACAGGACCAGGATGGGACTGGGCTCCAGCAGCCAGGGCCATCGGAGGGGGGATGCTGGGCAGGGATGCTGGGCAGGGATTCCTGGAGCCTCCTCACCCCGCTGCTGGCACAGCCCCTGCCCAGGCACCAACACCGGGCTGGGGAAGCAGGACACCATACCAAGCAAACCGAGGAGCCTGGGCATGGAGAGGAGAGCAGCTGTGCAGACCCCCAGAGCAGAGAGGAGACCCCCAGAGCACCTCCCCGGCGAAAGGGTCAGCGGGATGTGGGCAGGATGCGATGCTGCCAGATCCCTGCCTGGTCTCACCCGCGCTGGCCCTGGGGCCATTTCCCCGGGGTCTGGCTCTAAGGATGCTCGAGGCTCAGCCAAGCCAGGAGGGGCCATGGCACAGGGACCTCACACCTTCCCCGTGAAACATTCCCCTTAATGACCTGTTCCAAAAAATTAATTGTCCAGAGTAAAATCCCCTCACCCTGGCTGCACCGGCACTTGGGACACGCGTCCCTTCCCCTGCACGGCTGAGCTGCCGCCCAGCTGCCCCCTCAAGCCACGCAGCTCCTCAGCCAGGGTCCCTGCGCTTTTTGGCTGTGAAGACACATGAGAACATCTCACGTCCCCAGCTTGTCCCTTCCCGGCTCACCCGCGGCTTCGGACCCCGCGCTGCTCATCCCTGACAGGCCTGGGGTGTGGGAAGGGAGCTGCCAGCAGCAGCGTGCCCAACGCCACGCCAGTAATTACAAGCAGATAAGGCTATCAGCTGTAATTAACCACTATCCACGGGCAGACCGCTCGGCTGCAGGGACTTTCTTCCCTTCTTTTCCCCAAGACTGCAAAATAAATTATCCTGCAAAGTTAGCAGAGGCTGAGCTATGGAAACAATTAAACAAAAATTAAATCTAATTCATTTATACTCTGAGCACAAAGTGGATAATGTGGGGGTTTTCTTCTTTCTCCTCTCTTTGCCTTGGTGTTACAGAGGACTATTATGGGAAATTAATCATGGGGAAAAGCAATGAACGTGATCTATCGCTCTTTAAAAGTGCACTGTAGTGATTATATAAAAATCTATTAGAGAGGCCAGGAAATAGGAGAGTGACAGCATTTAAAAGGAAAAGGGAGACAGGGCTGGTGGCAAAAGGATCGATTTCTTAACAGACGGATCCGTGACAGAGGTCAGGCCCACGTCACCACAGACCCCGGGGGCAGCTGTGCCAACCACGGCCAGTCCCTGTGCCAGGACAGCTCCGGGGGACACCGCTGCACCCCAGGGCTGTGTGCGGCCAAACGT
>NW_010316055.1:8101-8967 GCF_000700745.2 Antrostomus carolinensis
CCCCAGCACGCGCTCGGCTGTTTAACGGCTGCGATAAAACCTTCATCAAGGCAGATTCCACCATAAATCCTGGCCCACAGCATGGCCAGCGCCGGCCCAACGCGGTAACGACACCATCAATCCCCACAGAGCCCAAGGCGGAGGCGGGGGGACGCGTGGGCTCCAGCCCCAGCATGCGGCCAGGCAGGGGCCGAGCCCCCGACACCATGGTCTGCCCCATCCTGGGGCTGGATCCGCAGCTGCCTGGGAGGGGACGGGGCATCGCCTCGAGGGGTCCCAGCACGGTGTCGGTGGGTGACACAGCGCGGGGCTGAGGCTGTGGTGAAGTGGCAATCGGCTGCTCAGCTCCAGATGTGCAATGGGAAATCCCACACCCACGGGCAATCCCACACCCACGGGCAATCCCCGGCGAGCCCCCCCCCCCCCGACAATCCCACACCCACGGGCAATCCCACACCCGCGGGCAATCCTGTGCCGATGGACAATCCCGCACCGACGGGCTCACCCCTGAACCAACAGTTACAAACTCTCTGCTCCCACATTAACACTCCTTTATGTGAATTTAATGGAAGCTTCTCCTCCCCACCAGGCGAAGGGAAGTCAAACTCTCCGCTCTCCCTCCAATGCATCTTTTCAATGATTTGGAAAAAAAAAAAAAAAGTAGAAAAAAGAACTCTTTGATCTCAGCAGCCCATTTGTTTAGCCCATGCCGGGATTTAATTGAGAAGGGATGTCCTTGAATAAATGCGGAGATGTCCTCGTTCCCCGGGAAGTTGTGCAATCCACTGGATGAGGTTTTCTGCTCATTCAGGGATATTCTGGGACAACAGCCCCAGGGCTGCTGCCACACGTTGCCCGTCCAGCCC
>NW_010316055.1:9563-11415 GCF_000700745.2 Antrostomus carolinensis
GGGAAGAGGCCGCCATCGCCGGCCACAGCAGGCGGCTTCCTGCTCATTTCCTGCCCGTGGCTGCCGGCCCTGCCAGCGCTCAGCACCCCGGTCCCCAGCCCTCCTCTGCCAAGTCCCTCCTGGCAAGGGGAAAACGCATCCCTCCTGCCCAGCCCGGCATTCGGCAGCCGCAAAGCCTCGAGCTGAGGAAGGGAACCGGCCCTGGGGATCACCCTGTGCCGGCACGTGGCCAAGGAGAACCCCAGAGGAGCAACAAAGGTGGGGAGCGGGTCCCGCAGCAGCACTGCACCCACAGATGTGGGTCTTCTCATCTCCTGCCCCTCTGCCCTTGCCCAGCAAAGCTGGTGTCAGGCACTGATCAGCCAGCACCCTCCTCCTCCTCCTCCTCCTCACACAGCCGCGTGGGTGCCTTTCCACCACACAGCTCCTGCCACAAGACTCCTCAGCCAGGGAAGTGCCGCGCTATTTTAATCCGGCACTTTCCCATCCATCCCAACCCCCATCCATCCATCCAGCTCTGTCCCTAAGCCCTGGTGTCCCCGCAGCAGGATGGGGATGGAGAAACACCTTGAGCCAGATGCAGGAGGGGGCTGGAGGGCACCAAACCCAGGGACGGGGCTGCCACCTTGGTCCCCATGCCACCATCACGAGAGAAGCTGCAAGTACAAAGCTGCAGCCGCAGGCTGGGCCGTGTCCCCTTCTCCTGGCGCTGGCTGCAGGAACAGTGATTCTGACCATGGAAGGGAATTCATGGGGAGAAAGGTGAGTGCAGGGAGCTACAGGAGAGGACACAGGGAATTCCCAGCTCATCAAAACACTGGCAACCTTCAGCCATGGTAACAGCAGCTTCTTGTCCCCTCATTTGTTAAAGTCCTTGTCCACCCCTCCCCAGGAGAACTGTGCTCAGCTCCACAGCCATCCCACTGCCCATCACGCCCACCGCCAAGTCCCACCACCAGCACACATCGGCACAGAGCCATGGGGTGCCATTGCCAGGGGACGCTGGGTCCCCGCATGGTGCCCAGGCTGCAGCTGCTCCTGGAGCGCGGGTGCAAGGGCAGCAGGAGAGCACTCAGCCCCCGGCCTGTGCTGCGGCTGAAGGCGAGCTGATTAAAGCAATTAGGATTTGAAATAGTCACATCAGAGTGGCTCATCAGCGCTGAAGAGGCCTCAAATGCTGAGTCTGAGGAGCCTATTTAGGGATCTCCGCTGGCTGAGGATCCTACACGAGGCCCCAAGGCTCCACTGCCACGAGAGGGGTCAGTCTGGCTGCCCAGCACAGGGGGGTCCCAGGGACCCCACAGCCTTCCCGGTGCCCGCCCTGGCACACGGAGCAGCCTGGCCGGGGGGTGCCAATGGGGACACTCCATGTGCGCAGCCAGCTCCATCCCCTGCCCTGCGACCACAGCCAGGGAGGGGACCTGCGCCGAGGTCACCCTGTGCCAGGGGGGGGACCTGCGCCGAGGTCCCCCTGTGGCACCAGCCCCCTGGGCACCCAACACTTGCCACAGCAGCTGTGCCAGCTTGTGGCACCCAAAGGAGCGCCGTGCCGGTTGCGTGGCACACCGAGGAGCGCCGCGCCGGCTGCCCACTCCTCCCCTCTGTAAACTCGTTGTTTATTCTCTCTAATCCAGGATCTGGGAAGGGAACGTGGAAGGAATTCAGCAGCTTCTCAGGAGGCAGCTCCGCACACCAGCAACCAAAAAGCACCTTTTGCAACAGCTAAAGCACCACACTCACATTCTCTCTGCTTGGACTCAACGTCTGATCTGCCAGAGATTTCGAGCAGCCTGGTGGGAAATCCGTCTATTTTGGTGGGTACAGATCTCCAGTCACAAGGGAACCTGGACAC
>NW_010316055.1:11451-11707 GCF_000700745.2 Antrostomus carolinensis
AGAGCCGTGAGATGCTCCTTACCCTTCCCTCTGCTCCCTGATCTCCTACGCTGGCATTTGTCCTCACCGCTGCTGCCTGACTCTGGGCTGCAGATGGGTGACAGGTGCCCACTCCTGGGGACGTGGCATCAGGGGACAATGGGAGCAGCGGGGACATCTGCAAGGAGCTTCCCAGTCCCATCCCAATGGGCACTGACACCAGGCTGGACCCACTCGCTCTCAGATGGGGGAAAAAAGGGGGAAAAGGAAAGGGCAG
>NW_010316056.1:0-3485 GCF_000700745.2 Antrostomus carolinensis
TGCGGGGAGCAGGAGCTCAACAGGGCTTCCTAAGCGAGGTGCACCGAGGATCCCTTTCCCTCCTTTTGCAGCTCAGGCAGAATGCCCACAGTCAGTGGAAGCTGCTGAGAACACATAGCTGCACAGAAATGGAGGGACGGCCACTTCCCAACCACAGCAGTGAAATCCACAGTGGGCCTTGGGTTGAGTTGAATAGTGGCTTTCGCCACCGGACTTAGAGTGTGGTTGGTACCTTGCACCATGGGGACCGGTACAGCCCCGCTGTCATCAGTCTTGCGTGCGTTGTCTCACTGCTGCCAGGGGTTGGTGGCCAGAGGATATTCAGTGATACATCTCCCCCTGGCCGCTGCTTTAGCCCCAGCATGGGAGGTGGATCTGAGGAGTGGGGGGGCAGAAGAGGCGGGGGGGATGAGGGGGGCCTCTGGGGAAGGGGCAGAAGAGGCGGGGGGAATGAGGGAGACTTCTGGTGTCATCGGGTGGATTTAAAAGAAACATTGGAGCCAAGGTGGATATCTTGGCCAGATAGCATTTATCAGTTCTGGTTAAAGGGTCTCTCGCATTGTTTCTGCACCAGTCTGATAGGTGTATCTAATTTCTGGTTAGGGCTATTTAGGGTTTTTGTGTGTCTGGATTATAATCCGACACTGTATCTGGACAGGAGGTAGTATTATTGAGAAATGTTAGGACTGAGGAGGTAGAGGGAGGAGGAGGAATCCTTTAGAATCTATTTGCTTTCAAGAGATGGTAGATATAAAACTGTGACCCCACTCTGAATTAAAATGTCTTTGGCTTCTCTGTTTTTATCTGTATTTCATGTACACATGCTCACACACGCACACACTCACACACACACACACCCCTTTTATTTTGTTCTGCCTTTGCCACAGTGTATAAAGCCCTATTGAGACATGTAGGCGTGATGTGTAAACCGGATTAGCAGTATGAAAGAAAGACATACAATGAGCCTGAATTGTTTTACTTCCTTTTCATTTCTCACGCCTGTATCTCTAATAAATTTGTTGCTCCAGCAGTGGGTCAAAGAGATTGTGTTGCTCAGCTTTTTTTCCTGCAAGACCCGATGGCAGAGATCATGAAAATGAATGTCCTGCCTTCTGCCAACTGCAAGACTTGAGCTGTGTGGTTACACAGACCCAGTGTTGTCCAGACTGGCTAAAAACTGTTCAGTGTAACTTTCCCTCACTGTGCACATTAAAGTCCTGCAAGTGGCAGGGCATTTTGCCAGGAAAAGAATCTGTTTTGAAGATGACTTGGGCTTATAGAGCTAAAGCCCCTCACTGAGTATGACAAGGTCCACCAGGACTGGGATGTCCTCCAGCTTTTGGAGGGAGAGGGCTGCTGGTCCCGCCACTGTCCTCCGCAGCTTCCCCGGCTCTCGGGCCCTCCCCGGGCAGTCCACTGCTGTGCTGGAGAAGCATAGCAACCTCGGAGGCAACCCTGGAGGCACTTTTCCCCCCGCAGCCCTACGCGGAAGAAAATGCCAGCACTCCTGGGCTGGTGCTGTAGATCCCTCATTTGCTCCTTTGTGGCGTGCAGAGCAGCTTTCCATTAAAGGAGATCAGGGGTAATTAGCCGCATTATTTTGACAAGTTGGCTCGAGCAGTTCCCTTTCTTCCAGGGCTGAGGAGGGGGAGAGGGTGAGCTTCGTGCTGCTGCCTCCACCCGCGCTGCCCTACGGAGTGGCTGCCCACTGCATGCCGCTGCCCCCCGACTGCAGCCCCCTGCAGCCCCCACCTGCCCGCTGGAAAGCAGGCCACTACGAGTGGCAACGGTGGGACTCGAGCCTCTCTGAGAAACCCAGTGAAGGTGCTGCCCGGTGGCGTTATCTGATGTCAAAGCCAGTGTCAGTCATGCCTGTGGAGCCCAGTACGTAGACCCTTGTGCAATGAAAACATGTGTGACAGGCAAAAATTTGGGGGAATAGACAAAATCAGGCTATTTCCTGCAATTTCTTCTGCCATGGTCCCCCCTCTTGTAGCCCCTATAAAAGGAAGGCAAAGTGCTGGCCCTTCATTTTTGTGTAATTTCTTTACTAAAGTAATCAGAGGCTCCAGCAGTGCAATGCTCTTGGTGCTGTGCCCACAGGCAATGTGCAACCTGGAAAAATGTGCTAAAGCAAAATCAGTGTAAACACCTGTTATCCATTGTTAACCTCTATTGGATTTGATTCCTCATCCAGCTAGAGGAAGTGTGAAGCTCTGCAGTATTCAGGGTTATGAGCACAAAGGTGACCTAAGTAAGGGGCAGAGCAGTACAAAATAAAGCCATTATGACCAAAGTCTTGTAGGCCAGCCTTGGCTGTCCAGGAACCAGGAAGACCAGGTATAAAAGGTTGCAGACTGCAGCCACTCTGCGCAAGGAGACACCTTCCCAGGCCTTCGCCACAGGGCAAGTCCAAGATAAGAAATATGTGGGATCACTGCGAGTTGCTGAAAATGGAAAAAGCCCTGGGTGTAGAGGAGCAGTTGCACACACAGGACGTGCATATCACAGCCAGCAGTGCTTACAAATGTAAATAAGGGCAGATTGATTAGGAACAACATTATCGCCAGGAATGTAGCAGGCAGGCATCAGCTATGAGGCAAATTCGGGGCAGCCGCTGCTCTGACCACCCAAGTGGAGACTTTTACACTGACACTTCTTCCTTAAGGGAAAAAAAAAAAATACAGAAACAAGGCCAATTAGATCCCTGCAGTAATTCATCTCTTGTGTATGCTTAAAAAAAAAATAAAAAATCCTCCAGACCACAGGGAGAGAGAGGAGATTAAGATAGTGCTTGTTAAATCTGAATCTTCAGACTGAGTTTTGGAACCAGGAGCGAGGACTGACGGGCACTGAACTATTATGTGAAGCTGAGCAGGAGCAGGCAGGAGGCAGGAAGGAGGCAGGCAGGGCAGCTCTGGGAGCTCGAGGTGCTTGAAGGGATACTCTTGCCCGGTTTTGGAGCCTGCTGGGAGACGGAACCAAAATACCTCTCCACCCACCCCTTCCTTCTCCATCCCTCAGCCCTGCCACCCCATCAGACCCGGTGAGGTTGAGCAGGGGCAGGAGCAGCAGCCCATCACTTCCTAGGAAGATGGATGGTCACTTTCCCAAGCAGAAACTTGAATTAAGGGTGGCCGACTGCATCCCAGGTGCAGGTTTCGGCCTCCAAGAGAAAACAGCCTTCAGCTTCAACCCCTTTAGGCTTCCTTCACCTTTATGTGTGTGTGCAACAGCTTGCTGCTCCCCGCAGCTTTCCTGGAGACAGTCCCGTGCAGAGCACAGGGCCGGGCCTTCACGGAGGCAGGTTTCCCAATGTGGGAAAAACGGAGGTGGGACAGAGAGGAAGGGAAAAGGGGCCCCACACCAGCGGCTGTGGCCCTGGAAAGCCCCTGTCCGTGGGTGCCCCTAGGTGGTTTCACGAAGAGAGCGTCCGCACGGGCAGCCCATGCCCGACAGCGGCCCCGGCGCCCCGGGGCGATGGC
>NW_010316057.1:0-12707 GCF_000700745.2 Antrostomus carolinensis
CATTCTCCTATTCCTCCTCTTCCTTCTCCAGACAGCTCCTCTGTATTCCTTCTACTGGTTCTCCTCCTCCTTTTTCTCTTGTTCCACTGCCAGTTCCTCCTCTTCCCCTCTTCTTCCTGAGCATCTTCTTCCTCCTTCTCCTTTTCCTCCTCCTGATCATCTTATACGTTCTCTTCCTGTTGCTGTTCTTGTCACCTGCATCCTACGGCTTATCCTCTCCCTCCCCCCTTCTCATTCTCCTGCTCCTCTTGTTCTTCCTCCTCCTCCTGTTGATATTCATCCTGTCCCTGCTTTCCCTCCTATTACTATTTCTCCTGTTTTCTCCTCCTATCTCGTCCTCCTCCTTGTCTTGTTCCTCCTATTTCTGCTGGTGCTCCTCTTCCTCTTCTTCCTCCATCTCCTCCTCCTCCTTTTTTTCATCATCATCATCCTCCTCCTGTTACTCCTGTTGCTCCTCCATTCCCTCATGTTCCTCCTCTTCCTCCTACTCCTCTTCTTAATCCTGTTTGCTCTCTTCCTTCTTCTTCTGTTTTTTGTTCTTCTCCTCTTCCTCCACCTCTTCCTCTTCTTGCTCTTGTTCCTCCTCCTCTTAATCCTGCTTTTCTGTGTTTCTTTTCCTGTTCCTCCACATCTTCATATTTCCCATCCTTTCCTCCTTCTCATGTTACTCATTGTCCTCTTCCTTCTCTTTCTCCTCTTCCTCCTCCTCTTCCTTCTCCTTCTCTTGCTTGTCTTCCTCATGTTCTTCCTCCTGTTTTCCTTTCTCCTGTTCCTCCTATCATACTGTTCCTGTACCACCACCTCCTCTTCCTCCATTTCCTTTTTCTCCTCATGCATTTCCTGCTGTTCCTCTTTCTCCTCCTGTTCTACCTCCTGCTGTTCCTCTTCCTCCTGTTCATTCTTTTCTCCCTCCTCCTCCTTTTTCTGCTTCTCATCCTTGTGTTCTTTCTCCTCATGTTCCTCTTCCTTCTTCTGCTCTGATTCCTCTTCTCTTCTTCCTGTTCCTCTTCTTGCCCCTGTTGCTCTTTCTCCTGTTCATCTTCATCTTTTTGTCTTCACATTCCTGTTTCTAATCATCTTCTTCCAGCTCTTCCTCCTTTCTCCTGTTTCCCACCCTCCTTCTCTTCTTCTATTTCCTAATTTTGTAATTATATTCCTCCTCCTTATGTTACTCCTCATCCTCTTTCTTGTGTTCTTCCTTTCTAATCTGTTTTTCCTCATCCTCATGTTGTTGTTCCTCCACTTCCTCCTTTTCCTCCTGTCCATCATCCACATCCTGTTCCTGTTCAACCTCTTCCTCCTCCTCCTCTTCATGGTCATTCTCTTCCCATTTCTCCTCCTCCTCCTCCTCTTACTGCTTTTCCTCCTGTTGCTCCTCCTCCTGTTTCTCCTTTTCATCTTCCTCCTCTTCTTCTTCATCCTCCACTTCATTCTTTTCCTCTTCTTTATCTTCCTCCTTTTCTTCTTCCTCCTCCTATTCCTAAATTTCCACCTGATTCTCTTCCTGATCATGATCCTCCTTGTCCTCCTTCTGCTCCCCTTCCTCCTTCTCCTCATCCTCACCCTCCTCTTTCTCTTGTTCATCGTCTTCTTCCTCCTTCCCCTGCCTATTGTCTTCTTGTTCCTCCTCCTCCTTACCTTCTTCCTCATCCACCTCCTCCTGTTACTTCTTCTCTTGTACTTCCTTATTATCCTTCTCTTCCTCTTCCTTCTCTTCTTGTTACTCCTCTCTTCTTCTCCTGTTTCTCCCGTTCCTTCTCTTCCTTCTCCTTCTTCTCTTCATCCTGTTCCTCCACATCCTCCTGATCCTTCTCTTCCTCTTGTTCCTCCTCCTGTTCCTTGTATTGCTTCTACTGTTCATCCTTCTCCTTTAGTTCCCCTGTTCCTCCTCCTTTTCCTCCTCCTTCTGTTCCATGTACCCCTCCTCCTCCTTTTCCTCTTTCTAATTCCCTGTTCCTCCTCCTCTTCATCTTCATCCTCCTGTTCTTTCTCCTCTTCCCTGTCCTCCTCCTCTTCCCATTCTTTCTTCTCTTCCCCTTCTTCATTCTCCTTTTCCTTTTTACCCTCTTCTTTCTTCTGTTCTTCCTCATGTTACTTTCTGCTTTTCCTCTACCTCCTATTCTTATGGTTTCCTCCTTATCTTCTTCTTCCTCTTCCTTTTTCTCCTATTTTTCTTTCCCCTATTCCTTTTCCCCAAAAGCATCTTCTGTCTCCTCATTGCTCTCATTTAGCCTCCTCCTCTTTGTTGTCCTTCTCCTACTCTTCCATGTTCTCCTCCTTTGCTCCTACTCCTCCTCTTGTTCTTCCTCCTGTTCCTCCTTTCCTGCTTCCTCCTCCTCCCCCTCAAATTCCTCCTCCTCCTGTTTGTTGTTCTCTTCTTCTTTCTGTTCCTCCTGCTTTTCCTGTTCATGTTCCTCATTCTCCTGTTGCCCCTCTTTCCTCTGTTCCTCCTCCTGTTTGTCTTCCCCCTCCTCCTTCCTGTTTCTCCTCACCCTTCTGCTGTTTCTTCTCTTCCTGTTCCTCATTCTTCTCCTCCTCCCCTTCCTTCTCCTCCTGCTCTTCCCTCTGTTGCTCTTGCTGTTCCACTGTTTCTTTGTGGTCTTCCTCCTCCTCTTCTTCCTCCTTCTTTTACTCCTTATCCTCATATTTCTCCTCCTCCTTCTTTTTCTTCTCCTGTTCTTCCCATCCTTTCCTCTCATCCTGTTCTTGTGCCTATTCAACCTTGTTCTTCCGTCTCTCCTCTTCCTCCTCCTGTTGTTTCTCTTCCTCCTCCTTTTCCTACTTCCACTGTTCCTTCTGTTCTTCCTCCTTTTTCTAATTTTCTTTGTTTCTCTTCCTCCTCTTGTTCCTTCTTCTATTGTTCATCCTGTTCCCTTCTCTTTCTGCACCTCCTCCTTTCAGTCCTCCTCCTTTTCTTACTGTTCCTATTCCTTCTCATGTTCTATCCCCTTCTGTTACTCCTCCTCTTCTTCCTCCTATTTCTCCTGTTCCTTCTCCTGCTCCTCCTGTTCCTCCTTTTCCTGTTCCTCTTCATTTTCGTGCTCTTCCTCCTTTTCCTCCTCCTCTATTCAAGTAGTGCATCATCAGTCCTGAATGAAGCAGATGAATTTGCAATGCTGCTGTAACTTCTCATGTGGTAGTTTCCATTTTCACAACATGTGGCATGGTTAACCTGTGCTCAGTCTGAAACCCACTGCAGTTGACAGGTTTTATTCCCCTATAGAGCTGACTAGAGTTTCCCTGTTCTTTACTGGAGTGGTTTCATCATGCCTAAGTTTGATATTTTGAATTTGTTCCTAACCTGTGCCTTCAATTGCACAACTATTTTAATTTCTGAGATACCTTCAAATTCTAATCCTATTCTACAAATCTTCCATCACTCACAACTTGATGTAATCTACAAGTTTAATACTCTTTAATTGGAATGCTTCATCCCTCCTTAAGGAAATGTTAAATAACACTAAGAAATAATTAACAAGGCTTTTGTGAAAGAAGCGCATGTCTCACAGATCTACTAGAGTTCCCAGAGGGAATCCACAAATATGTAAATAGTGGGGACAGCACTGATTTCAGATAATAAGTTTGCAAAAACCTTGTCGGTGTCCCCCACAAAACACTTAAGGTTGAAAGGAAGTTCCTCTCATGCATGATAACAATGTAGAAGCTAGGAAACCGAAGGTAGAAAATATGGTGGTTTTTCAGAAGGAAGGGTGGCCATCCCGGCAATCAAACAAAGATCTGTGGCAAGAACATATTCTTATGATCTGGAAGAGGAAATGTAAAAGCAAGGTTGAACAGTGAAGTCTACTACTGATAATAGGATTTCTTCAGGGGAATCAGAGCAGAAAGTTACTGAGAAGAGTTGAAGGTATCACTATCTCAAGTGGATTTACTAGTAATAAAATGATAGGTGAAATTCTGCATCAATAAATGCAAAGCACTATGCATGGGAAGAAGGGACACTTAATAACATGCAGATACAATTATAGGCTTTAACTTAACCATTATCTCTCAGGAAGAAGCTTAGAGCCCTTTGGGGCAGTTCTGTGTAAACATAAGATTCAATACTTAACAGCAGTCAAAAAAGCAAATAGAAGTAAGTTTTAAGAAGTAGTAAGAAGTATTAGAGGAGAAATCAACAACAGAACAGAAAATAGCATTCTGCCACCATATAGATCTTTTCTGCAGCTCATTTAATTACAAAATCTAATCTAATCTAAAAATATCAGAAAAGAGACCTTCATTTCAGTGGGGTATTGTAGAACTTGAAGAGGTAGAGCAAAGGGTGGAATGGCTGGTTGGTGTTGCAGAATGGTTCCTGCAGGAGGAAAAGATAAATAGATTAGGATTCCTTTAGCCTAGAAGACAAACGGCTGAGGGAAAAAATGGTACATGAATGATGACAAAAAAGATGAACAAGTAATTAACTGTTTTGATAAGCATACAGTTTGGGACACACTTGGTGAAATTTGCAAGTAATAGCTGTAGAAAAAGAAAGTTAGGCCCTCTTCCCCCAGAGCATGTTTACAGTGCAGGCTATTAAGGTCATAGACTGTCATAGTCTGTAAAAACAGAGAAATACCAAAGGAAAAAAAAAAATCACAATATTTTTCCACACATTGCAACATCTGATCACATGTCAATACAAATTATTTATATGAAGCTGATCCAAACTTTAACAGAAGTCAAACCCTGAAGTACAGCACTGATCAAAAGAAAAGAGGAATAAATTGTATTTTTTTTTTATTAATCTCAAAACTTAGTTGACATTGCAGAGGACAACTGTCTTGTTTGTGCAGAGCTCCAGGAAAGTCTGTTTTTACCTTTTTTAAGTGTAAATAGAGCTACTAAGCCAAGACATGTATTACCAGCTGAACAGACAGTAGTAGCTGTCCCCAAGCCCTAACTTATTTTCCCTTCACTTGGTTAGTTATTATTGTCTTGCAGCAAGTTGTTCAGACAACACAGGGGATGTACCATCTTATTCAGGTTTCTGTTCTTCATTGCAAATGTGTTTGCACTGCCTCTGTTGGCACAAGATCATCAGAAATGTTGTCTCTTCCTCGGGATGACTGTAGTCAGTAGCTTTCCTTCTGAGATTAGTTGTCCCTTTATTTTTGCAACTATTGCAGTTCACATGAAGTGAAAGAGAAAAAAAATTGTGATCATGATCAGCTGAGAGAGCTGTGATAACCAGACTGACTGGTGCTTTGCATTTTGGGCAAACATTTACTATTTTACAGTCCTCTTCCAAATTTAGTATGATGTTGCAGCAGTTGCAAGGTGAGGTGTATCTGATTAATACTATTATCTGATTTTTATACCAGTAACAGATGCAGTCTCTTTGAAGTCCCCACTTAGTTTAAGGAATGTATTAAAACAAACACTATGTCTTTAATCTACCCTTACAAGAAAGAAAGCAATGGAGAAAAGGTATTTTCCTTTTATTTGTCACTGTTGTGGGACAGGAGGTTCCTCAACAGATGAAAGAAATAATCATGATGTCAGTTGGCCTACTTAGAAAAGGGAAAGACATGAAACAGAGCCAGCCACATCTCCTGCCTTCTACTCATCTGTCGCATTAAAAGAAGAACTCCTAGGACCAGGAATGGAAAGTAACATGGAACTAGTTGGAAGAACTGTACATAGCCGTACGTGGAATGACTTCTTTCTTTGCAAAGTCACAAAGCACTGAGTGATACTGGGGTGCTGCTTCTCGGATGTTTGTGTCGTGCAATAACAAAGGCATGGGCCACAACAAATATCTGCACCCTTCAGGAGTGGAGTTGCAGACAGTGCCTATTCCCGTCTAACAAGTAATCAGGGTGAACCTGTGGTTTGTAGAGTGTGTTGCAGTACTGCTCTCAACCCAGAAGCACTGGTCTAGGGGCAGTTCCTACACACGCTAACTGAAAGTTGTCAATGGAAGGTTTAAATTCACAAAGCACAAATGCAACTGAGATTTTGTGATTACACTAAGTTGCCTAGAGAGTCTCAGGTCTGCAGCAAGATGCTGACCACAAACCCCTATGTTGACTTAATTTTACTGCACACATCTCAGTTCACAGCTTTTCTCCTCCTGATTTGGTGTTACAGATTTCATCCTTAATTACATTTAACATTGTGCTGCTTCTGCCAAAGGATGGCAAACACTAGGTAAATCTCCAGTAACTCAGATCCACTTGAGAAGAAGACAAACAACAGTTTTAGACTCCACTGTGCACACAAAGCAAGAAAAGCTGGGGGGGGTTGTGAGAGATCGTGTTCTGGACAGTCTGCAAGCTTCAGAGTGCCCAAATCTCAATGCTTGCCTTACAGTGTGTCCCCAAAGAAACAGCAAATATTGAGGCAATATGAATTACCATGTGGATTTTCAAGATCTTAGAGTAGCTGACCTTTTAAACAGACAACAATTCACCATTTTAGCTGTAGCTGGGCTGGCACACTGCTATAATTCTTTTAAAAATAGAGACTAGCTAAAGAGTACTGAGGCTTGGCTGGCTCCACAGTCAGCTGACAGTAAAAGCTGCCGGATCATCAGTCTTCTGGGTTTCACATGGTCTATTCCTGCAAGCTAGCTTGTCATATAAGGGTCTCCAGCGCAATAGCCATCTGGTGAGAAAATTCACTTACCTTTCTGGGAGAAGGGATGAATCCCAGGTTCCACCATTGAGGGCTGTGGATGAAAGAGAGAATTGCAACATGAAGAGCATAAAGAGGTAAAGATGGGGGCCACGCAAAGAGATGAAAGCTGATCTCAACAGGGCAAAACTGGACTGAAGAAGGGCAGGGGTCTTCTCAGCAGCAGTATGAAAGCCATGACTGGAATACTTACAGTAAAGGCACATGAAAGCAGAGACAAGGGAGATGCACTGGCAGGACTAGCCTTTGGCAAGTTGCAACTTGAGAAAGCTCCGACATCAGCTGCTAGGAGTGGGAGGTTGCCCAGGACAATGTGCTGTCCCATGCTAAGGGAAAGACATCTACGTTAGATTTTGGACACCTGTTTGTCCATTTTCACAGATGTTGAACTGTGATTCAGAGTGGTGGAGGCGAGACAAAATAAGGGGGTAGGGGTGAGGAACATTAGAGGTAGAAGATGGTGATAGTCAACTTGTACATATGTTTGCCATCTCTTTTTATTAGATGTACATTTCCAGCAGTCTGCAAGCCTTAAATCTTAGTACAAAATACATTTGCAGATAGTTTGCAGGCAGAGGATTACCAGATACAACTGCTTTTAGGTCAGGCTGGTTTCCTGGTGTCCCAGTGACTTATTTTCAGAGCTGTTAAAGACTTCACTGAATTTCTGGTCTAACTTCAGCAAAGCAACCAAGACACTCGTCTCCATTTCAAACTCACTAAACTGTCTCCAAGTTACGCTAATATGGCCCAGCTCAGAGTATGTATATATTGTCACTGGATTCTTCCATATGCAAGGAAAAGTTAGTTAGTGGTCCCTAAATCCAATACAAACTATCAGTGTAGGGTAAAATGGCATTACCTGATGAAGTGTCTGAACCACTATCTATCTCAGAAACAGTGGAAGAGGTTCAGATCTTATACTGAGGAAAAACTACTGAACATTGAACAAATAACTTCCCTTATGGTTTTATCCTGACTATTTGTTGTGTCCTCATATGTCTCATTTCCTAAGATCTTTCATGTGTCCTTTAAAGCTCAGTATTTTAAATTCTTCTTCTTTTCTCTGCCATTTGGACGCTTTTGCCCATAGCAGGGTATTATCACTCACTTCTGATAAGAGATATGAAAGTGAAGGTGATGTTGTGCTCTTGGGGAATAAGACCACAAGCATACTAAATAAAACAAAACCTAGACAACTCACACACTTTAGTAGGAGAAAGCTGAAAACTCCAAAGTTCAAATAAAAACAGATTGCCATAACCTAATTAAATTTTAACTAGCAATTTACTAGCCAGTAATACACTCAACTGGAAATGTGATTTGAAAACTTATGTAAGTGTATATACACTTACATATACACTTACTTATGTAAATGTATATGTAAGTGTACACATATGTGTATTTTGCATTTGTATTTATATAGGCATTTGTAGTGCATAGCTTGAAAAGGAACTTACTACAAATTTAAAATATATGCTAAAAAGCATGTATCTCTAATCCACAGAAAATTAGTAGCATCTCTGTTGGTTACACTACATGTTAGGCAGAGTTCCTTTCTGAAAATTACAGAGTTTTCAAGAACTTTGAAGAGCTTTAACAGCTTTGGGAGAGTTCCATTTGTTGTTAGTTCTGAAAGTACGTCTTCAAGAAACAGTACTACAGCCTTCATGCTGATTTCACTCTTTCAGTTGTATGCAGTTGTAACAATGCTGATTCCAGAGGTGACTTCTAGCTCACAGACAACATTTTATTTTTGAATAAAATAGAAAAGGAGTAAAAAAAAAGTACAAAAATTTAAAATTCAGAGTTAAGACTGATTCTTTACTAAAGTCTAAGTTTCAGCTATAACCCTTTTGTCTGTAATATGTAGTGTTGTTGCTGGGGGTTTGTCTCAGTTTGCCATTACAATTCATAACCACAATGCAGAGACACATTTTTTTATGCCCTACAATGCATTACTATGGGTTGCCCTTAAGATCTCATTGGCTTAGATAATATCATCTCAAGATTTACAGTTTTCCCTGTACATGACGTAGAGGATACTGAAAAGAAGATATGACTATTTTTATTCCAGTAACCAAAGTGTCCTTGTATAGTCATGCAGAGCAGCCCCAACTCTGTAGTTAGGATCCGGAAAACACAAAATGGGGGGAAAAGCAAACAGAAGGAATAAATGTTCAAATAAAATAACTGGAGCAGCAGCAAGCCTACATCTATTGTTGCTGGGTTTAAGAATTGTGGAGGTCAAGCTAGCATAACAGCGAAATTTAAGGAAGGCAGCACTAGCGAAACTTTAGAAGATGCAGATGAAAGATGCAGGAGGGGAAAGACAAAGTTCCCAAGATAAGCAGAAAAGGCATTTTTGTACCCACAGAGCACTAGCTCCAAGCAGCCCAAGGCATGTGGCCATTTCTGCTCCATGACAGGACAGTTTGACTTTCCCGCATATGCAGGAAAAGGGAATTTTGCTCTTGTGAGGGGCTGCCATGTCCTTCTGCTTTCTGTTTCCTCAGGGGATGTTGCTTAAGCTATGGAACAGATTTTAAGGGTGATCTTTTGTGACGCACTGCATGAAACAGTTGAACTCACCTCTGCATTACAATCACCAATTGTAATGGCTGGCCCAGGGACAACAGCATCACAGGCAGAGGTGAAATTACCATGTAAGAGATTTTGAATTATTATTATTCACATTTTCAGTCTCTCATAGAGACTGGAAGAGCTGGATTCAGGCTAAACCCATAAATACCCTTGGCAGAGGATAATTAGGAAGGGATCCTTATTAAAAAGTATTATACAGCTTCTGTTTCTTTCATGAAAAACAACATATAAAATGACAGGTATGATATTTAATGAGAGAGTGTCATCACTAGGGTAGAGATGGGAATTCAGAGATTTCTTTCTTGTCCAGTCATGGATTTACACTGTGACCACAGTCAGCACAACTATTCCCTGTTTCATTTAACCTCTCCATAAAAGAGGAAACTGCAGGCACAGCTCACTGAGTGGTCAAGCCAATGTGCTTAATATTTGTAAAGCTGAGGGCAGAAGGCAATATCAAACTGCGGGTATATATTATGTGAACTAATTCAGTAGTTCTCCAACAAATGTGCCTTACTAAATGAATTTCTGCGCTCAAGCAATGTTGCTAGCAATTTGCAGTTCCCCCAGGATATGTAATATATTTATACGGAAACCAAATCTTTGCATTACATCATCGCCAAGAAGAAAAAAAGTATACATTTATTGCAGAAAATGCAAGTAAAAATTGAATAAATTACAATGATAGCTGTGTGCAAATGCGGACTTTAAACAACTTGAAGTATCATTCTTTCAGTGAAGCACTTGGAGCTGTATAACCTTGAATCTAAATCTGTACATAGCAACAGAAGTGAATTTGACAGTCATCTGTAAGTATTTAAATTCTGTGCTATTAGCTTTTTTAAACATAAATGTCTTGCTTTTACCACTCATCTGGTATAAAAGTAACTTTAATAGGAGAAAATTTGGAGGTTGATCCTCGTTTCCCTTGGATAGCAAGGAAAAAGAGTGCTTGAGCACAAATACAGTCTCAGGGGCAGAAATTAGGTTTTATAGAAAAAGAGAAGTGGAGGAGAAAGAAACACTCTCTGTTCCCCTTTTGACTTATTTACTGGTGTACTGTTTGACTCCATTGGTAGGTTGTCTCTGCAAAGAGGATGAAGATAGGTGTCCTGATTCCTGGAGTGGCCCCCCTGTCATGATGTGTTGCAGCAGCTTTCAAACATTGCACTGGCCTACGGTCACCTGAACGTCTGACTACCAGTCCTGTTGTGTACACGAAAAGCAAATAAGAATTCACGTGACTGCTGTCCTCACCTCAGATGGAAAATTTTCAAGGGCATGCAGTCAGGAGGATGCTCTCTCCCGGCCCGACTGGCACGAGAGAGCATTGCAGTTGCAGGGCAGAGCGCACAAGCATGGGAACCTGCAGAAACAAGCTGCTGCTCAAACATTGGCTTCCTACATTTCCCTGCTCCACCACCAGAGGCTGTTTTGCAGGCTGGGCTGCTCCGCTGCTGTTCTATGAGCAAGGAGTGCAAAGAAAATCAGTGTATTTAGCGCAGAGTGCATCATTCCCTCCTGTCCCACACATTCAAGTCCCCTGTTAATGCACGGGGGCTGTGCACTGATTCAGCCCTACAGTACACAGACCAAAATCAGTTAGACTGAGTGGAGGGCTTCTGCACCACCACTTCTTTTCCTGCTTTAGTCCTATCTGTGTCACAGACTTAATTCTCATACAGCAGGAAGGATGCTGTGGCCATGACTAAGGTTCCCTTCTAACAATCACATTGACTGACCTTCCCCATCTCAGTCAGGCTGGTTTCAGATCAGGTATCTACCAGGGATCCCCATCCTGGCACAAGAAGGACAGAGGCTACTGATAGACTTCAGGGCTTGCTGGGGTTTCACTATTCATACTTGGGTTGTAAGAGCCAAAACCCTGCAGCATGAAACTCAGCAAAATGTTCCCACCACCACACAGACACACGCACACACAGCACTCAGCAAAGTGCATAGAGGTTACGCAGAACACAGAGTTATGTTTTCATTTATTTGTTTTTAAACACTCTAGTATAAAGTCTTATACCAAGAAAATACTTCGGGCACACAATGGGTGTAAGGAAGCTTGGGGTACTGAGTCAGATGCAACAGGCTAATCATGATTTTGATGAACATTTTGCTGTTAGCACAAGTTAAGTAGTCAAATCTAATTTTTTTCTCTTACTTAGGGAAAAAAATCCCAAGTAACTGGGGAGTGGAAGTCCATATAAATCATTTCGATCCTGTATGGATTTTCTTGTTAAAAACAAAAAGAGAAAAATACTCTCTTCTTTTTTTTTTTTTTTCCCCTTGAGAAATAGTTGTCAGGAACAAACCTATCATTAAAAACACGAGCAATAGACTGGGGATCTCCCAGTCAGCATAATGTGTCTTCCAGGCGAGAGGAAAACTCCCTGTAAGGCAGGCAGGGAGTCTGAATTATTAAAGCTGAAGGAATAATCTGCTCACACTGGTCAGAGCAGGGCTCTCTCAAGAGCTGATGGGGTTTTTCCACTGGCAGGCAGACTACATCATACGTGAGCTGCATTTAGAGCAGTCACCAGCATATTTCCATATTGCTTTCTCAAGCAGAATTTCTATTGCTGCAGGTATTTTCCCCAAAACTCCCCACCACTCCACCACCTCCTTGCTGTTAGAGATGATAAAAAATCAAATGAGAAATTATTAGATTCTCTAGAGAATATAACATAATTTCCCTATCACTTTTTAATTATAAACAATTGTACCTACAAGTGAATAATGTAACAAAATTTAAATCTGTGGGCACAAGGTTTCCTAGACAACCTCTTAACAATTGTTTGTTTCTAGGTGATACACTTTGCTGCTCTATAAAACATAGAACAGCCTCATCTGTTGCAGACTGAAAGAAGGGGGGAGGCAGAGGGGAATCACCCCAACAAGAATTTCCTGGCATCCCTGAAATATTTGTCTTCTTTCATAATTCAGTTGTGTCACTTGACTTTGGTATGACTTTCACCTCCTGACATTTCACAAGAAGAAATGCCAGTCACACTGCAGACTCATAGATAAATAGTCACTTGAACTGGAAATTGCCTCAAAGAGCCAGGCATCAGGAAAGCAACACTGACATACCGCCAGTCTCTCCTCTCCTGTCAGTTGCTTTGTTTCTAAATTCTCCAAGACAAGGGGCACAAGAAGATGCTGAGAACTGTGCTCTCACCTGCCAGCTTTGCCTGGTGTTATCACTGGGGGCTGGAAGCCCCAACAGAGCTGAAATCTTATGTTTTGCAAAAGTATTTGTGTCACAAAGGTGTCTACTAGTGTTGAGAAACTAATTAATAGCATCCAATTACTAAACCCAAAGGCTTTTCAGGTACTGAGAACACCGCCAGCCATAAGCTTTCCCTCCTCACTGCCCAACAACTTGGAATAAAAATTCTCTCATTAATTCCTACAGCAGCCACATAGATTCATAGAATGGTTTGGGTTGGAAG
>NW_010316058.1:0-15623 GCF_000700745.2 Antrostomus carolinensis
TCCAACTAAAACCATTCTATGATTCTATGATCTAACATCCTTCATTTTATACAGGTAATACAGTGAAGCTACATGAGATTTCCCTTCTGTTCAATCTAAATTTCATTCTCCAGCTCAGAAACAGTGGAGTACATGACATGATTAGCATTTTAATACTCTTTTTTTTTTATGACACAGTAAAAAGCATTTTAAATAATTAATTTTTAATGCTTGTATCAATATAAAATGACTTACCATGATCTTTTTATTGGTGGCATTTACTTTTTCTGCTTCATCATCTTGGTTGAGGATAAAAGATTACATGTGGAGCATATTTTGAGTGATTGCCTGATTACATTTTAATGCTTTACCAGAAATGTAGAAATATTTCAACTGAACGTTGATAATGTTTGATGGAAAATATTTGATTGAAAATGAAATAGATTGTTATTAAGTTGATACGGTATCTACTCAGACTACAATTACTGCAGTTTTCTCATCCTAAAACCAAACTGCAAATTTAAATAAGCCATCACTAATACAGTATCATAGCAATATGTATCACTTTTATAAGATCAATCTACAAATCATGCGAACAGTTTTACTTCACTTGTAAATTAGTATTGAGATGTCAAGGGCATAAAGCTGAAGGAACCTTTCCAAATTTTATAAATTAGAACAGACATGAAAAAATGTGGCTAAGGGAAGATAGCATTGCTGATGGGTGCCAGAGGAGTATTTGGTTAGGATATGCTGTCATAATGAGGTCTAGGATATTTTTCAAATTCAAAAACTACTTGGTTAAGTACACACAGGATACTGAGTGCTGCTACAATATTAAAGAAAGTGCTAACAGATATATTTGAAATTTCAAACACATCTGTGGAGCTTTTTTCAGTAGTAACATTTTTCACATGAAGGAGCACGCATTGCTGCCCAAGGATTAATGTGTAAAGGCCTTGTACCTCTGAGAGCCCTTAGAAACCAGGTCCAGGCAGGCTGAGCCAGGACCTCAAGGGCTTTCATCTTCACAGATACGATAAGCAAATAGGTTCATAAGCTACTCTTCTGTTCCTGTTCTCATCTCCTACCAACCTTGAACAAAGCTAAGGGAATGGTCAGCTGTTTTCTAGGGAGTGGTCAGTAAAATAGGGCCACAAAAAAAGATCAGAGGAGATGGAACACCTTCCCTACAAGTAAAGGCTGAGAGAGTTGGGGTTGTTCAGCCTGGAGAAGGCTCTGGGGAGACCTTATTGTGACCTTTCAATAATTAAAGGGGCCTATAAGAAAGATGGGGGCAAACTTTATAGCAGGGTCTGTAGCGACAGGACAAGGGGTCACGGTTTTAAACTAAATGAGGTTAGATTCAGACTAGATAAGAGAAATAAACTTTTTATAATGAGGATGGTAAGACACTGGCACACATGGCCCAGAGAGGTTGTAGAAGCCCCATCCCTGGAAACATTCAAGGTCAGGCTGGACAGGGCTCTGAGCAATCTAATAAATTGAAGATGTCCCTGCTCACTGCAGGGCGGTTGGACTAGGCGACCTTTAAGGGTCCCTTCCAACCCAAACCATTCTATGATTCTGTGAGTCTAGGAAAATAGCTTTCGGCCATTAACACTGACCTTTCTTTTTCTAGACCTTTCTGCAGTAACTGCCAGGCTGAAAGGCAACCAGTACCTGCCACTGCTACCCAATACTACTATCCAGTAGCTCCCTCCCTGGATTGGGCTGCTTTGCTGTCCTTTGCTTATCTGCTACTTCACTGACCTTCATGGTCAGTTTCCTGCAAGAACCAATCATGCTCTGGCTCCTGGAATCCTTTATTTATATGGAGCACTTCTACACAGGGACCTACAAGTCACTCTGAAAAGATCTTGGGGTTTTGTTTATATCTAGTGCTATGAGGTGCTTTGTGCACTTCTTTGGCAGGGTATATATTTTCCTGCTGTTTATGTTTGCTACAATCTTCATTAAAGGCTGTAAAATAAATCAGGTCACAGATTCTTACCTGGGCATAAGTTCAGCGTTTCAGGGGGTATGTCATGCCTCAGCACATCAACTGATGGCAATGGAAGAGCAGCCCCAAAGGGCAAAACCTAATGAATAATAATACCACATCATCTGGTCTCCTTTGTCTAGAGCTCAGCAGTCACAGGTCAGGCAAAAGACCTTAAGAAAAATTTGCAATATTCAGGAATGTTTTAATGTTTAAAGAAGAAAAGGCAAATCAATGTCTGCCACTATATGCCCTGGATAACTCCCAAGGACTTGCATGGGATGGACATCTCTGCATTAGAGGACAAAAGCTGACCCTAAAGTGCCAGTGGAGACTGTGTACCCAAATACGCAGAATGTGTCCTGCACAGCATTCAAAGGGCAAGAAAAGCCATTTGGTTTCCTACGTAACTCTGTCCTGCTGAGAGCCTTTCCTTGAGAAGTGAGCCCTGAGCTTTTTGTTCTACAGAGTCAATATGCTGACGTTCCCAGAAGCAGTCCTCAGATCAAATCTGTCACCTTATTCAGCACGTTTTCTCCAGTGTGTACTGAAGATGAAGTTTATCCTGTAGGATCTGTCTGTAATAAAATTTTAGTGAAATAACAATATGGAATTACACATACCTTCAGTCTTCTTTGAGGAATATCTTCTTTCTATTTAAATAAGAAATCACTTTGTAAAAATATAGTCAAACAAAAACCAAAATGTCCTAAATTAAAGATTACATTTTTTGGTTAAACTTTCACAGCCTAACACTGGGAAGTACTTTCAAATAGGCTTACATTTTAATGCCTTCACAGAAATGTAGAAATATTTCAACTGAATAAAAAAATTGATGGAAAATGAAATAAGATTATTGTTATTTTTAAATTAACTTATTTTAACTAAGTTATTTAATTAAGTTTATTTTGACAGTATGTATTTTCCAGGATTACATCACAGCAACAAAGAAACATGTCTAAGGCACTGGAGGTTTAGTTTACTTTCAGTCACAGGATAATCAAATGTAAGTAATATAAAATTTGAACTTGTTTGTGCCACAAGAAACTCTGAAAACTCATTTCAGAAATTCCATCAGAATATCTTTTACAGTAATGGAAACAATTTGTAAGATAAAAATTCAGTTGCAGGAATATATGATAAACCAGATATTTACAGTAGTGGCTTCCATTGATTCTGTTGGGATCTGGATCACTGCTGAAAAGTCCATCATAAATAGGTGAATTTAAGGTTTATCAGGCTTTGGCTCCCAACATAAGAAATCCTAATGAACTCATTTTGGAGAAAAGTGATCAGTTCTGCATCAGGTCCCTTTAGAAGGAAGGCCTCATATTGGGAATGCCAAACAGAGGCACCCAGAATTAGGAGGTCCTTTTAGAAATTTGAATTCAAATCTTTACCGGTTAAAAATTCAGACTCTAGACTTTAAAATGTAAATAATAGCAATAAAAATAAATAATAAATTCTGAGTATCTGTTTCTGACAGTAAAATGGCTCATACTGGAATAATACAACTAGATTTCTTGTGATTCTTTCCCTGGTACTTTTCTGAACTTCACTATTAGAGGACTGCAACAAACGACAGATTTCAGTAAGTAAGAAGAAAGACAACCCCTTAAAGTTTTGAACTGCTACCCAAAGAGAGACTGGTTGTATTGACTCAAGATGCCAGTGAGAGGAAAAAAAAAATAAATTAATTGTTCCAGACAGAGAACTACTTTTCTATACAGATATGTATAGAAAAGAACAGAAATGGACATAAATGTGGGCCAAATTCTTCCAGCATTGTACTGCCTCATGTTATTAAGGGAAACCATGATGTTCTACTCAGAACCTTCTGGTTTATTTGCCCATTATTGAAGGATCCACTTTTTCTAGTCCTCAACTTGGTAAGTCTTGTGTAGTGACTTCACAGAATCGCTCATATGAGAGATACTCCAGTCCCTTCATCATCTTAGTGGCCCTTTGCTGGACTCTCTTGAGTAGTTCTGCATCTCTGTTGTATAGCAGAGTCCAGAATGGGACACAGCACTCCAGGTCTGACCTCACCAGTGCTGAGTAGAGAGGAAGGATCACCTCCTTTTACCTGCTGGCCACACTCCTCATAATGCAGCCCAGGATACCATTAGCCTTCTTGATGAAAGGGTGCATTGCTGGCTCATATTCAGCTTGGTGTCCACCAGGACCCCTACGTGATTTTCTCCAGAGCTGCTTTCCAGGTGAGTGACCCTCAGCATATATTGGGACATGGGGCTGCTCCCAAGTGCAAGACTTTGCACTTCTCCTTGTTGAACTGCAGGACGCTCCTTTCAGTCCATTTCTCCAGCCTGTTGAGGTCCCACTGGATGGCAGCACAACCCTCTGACGTATCAGCCACTCCTCCCAGTTTTGTCATGAACAGGACAGGACCCAGTTCTGACCCCTGGGGTACACAACTAGTTACAGGTAGACTTTCTGCCGCTGATCAAAACCCTCTGAGCTTGGCTGTTCAGTCAGTTTTAAATCCACCTCACTGTCTGCTATTTCTGTCTGTCTCAGCACTTTCTGTTAAATAATGGGTATCTCTAAGCAGAGCTTATTGTCTTGCTCCATGTCCAGCCCAGTGCAATCCACAGCACATCTTGCCTCCCTCCTCTCAGCATCTGCTTGGGTGTGGGGCTGAACATAAGCAGAATGCTCTTGATGTCCTACCTTCATCTTTTCCACCTGCCTCCGACTCCCCTTGTACAGACCTGGAATTCCCAAGAGGGGACATACATGGTCAGGACGGCCAAGGACAAAAGATACTGAAAACAAAAGCAACACTACACACCATCAAGACAGTTACTTGACACATTATAGCTACAACAGCTACTCTTCCTCCCAGAGGTTCATGTTACCAGTGCTGCTTTTTTCTAAAAGTGACAAAAACAAACTGAAACTCTGCTTTTTCATCATCCTTTTCCATCTCAGTATCAGCAGCTGTGGTAATGCTGTCGTTGGCATACAGTAAATACATCAGGTGTATATACAGTATACTGGTAAAGGCTTAACTTAGATCTCAGCTTCTGTGAGAAGGTACACAGGTCAGGTACACAGCTGTGAAAGAATATGTTGTGCTTCATAGAGGCTACTCCCTCTGCAGCTACTGATTGGGAAATTTTTAAAAATTGTGTGAGGGAAACAAGATGATTGAACCTTTGGCAGGTAGGAGAGCTACAAACATACTGACTGATAGGCAAGAAACTCATACACTTCTGAGTGTGCATAAAGTCCCTTTGCCTGTCAAAGCCAAACTTTGTCATGTCCTGGATTTCTGCTGCCTTCAACAGTTAATCAGTCTGGACTGACAGCACCAGCACTGAGCATTCTTCATTATTAGAAGGTGTTAAGATGCACACTTTGCCCCAGGATGACTTCTGACAAAAGCTGACTGTTCCCTGCAAAGTACTTAAACAAATAAACGGCTGCTAGTATGAAAAGAGTTAATCACAGCAGTAAAAAATTCAACAAACCCTAGCTGAACCCCAAGCAGAAACACAATAGACAAGATAACAAACAAGATATTGATTGACAAAAAATATTAAATTTAATTCCACCCAGCAAAATCTAGTTAAATGACTGCAAAATATTACAAACAACTCAAATTTTATTGCAAACATTTTAATACTATTGTAGATAAGAAGGACAAGCTTGTAGAGCAGCATCAACTTAAACAGAAAATTGTTTACAAAGGACCTGCTCCTGCTCCACAGATATCAACAGCATTTTACAGGCAGGCTTTGAGGAAAAACAAATTTGAGCTTTCAAATTGTTATTGTATTTTTATAAAAGTATGTATCTCAAAAAAGCAATAAAGGACAAAAAAAGGTACCTCCACTCTATGCCTTTTAGGTGTTTTCCTACGGAGGATGTCTCTCAGAGTTGCAACAGTCTTCATTATCTACATCTGTAATCTTTTAAAACTAATTGTGCCCTGGAATTAATAACAACCAATATAAAGTAAAACAATATAGCCCATGAAACAGTTTATTGTTTAGTCCCCAAAGAAAGGTAGAGTTACACAGTTAGAAATGCCATACAAAATTCTTACTCCTACTAAATTCAGGAAAATGCAGCCACTCTCAGTTATCAATTCTTGCTGTAAATACATAAAAGGGGCTAATATTACACTGAATTTTTTACTCTTCTTTGTTGCCTTTTTCAGAATAAAACAATAGTAACATGCTATTAAAAGTGATGTAAGTAACTCTTTCTTATATAATGAATTAGTACCTATATTGTATTTCTTATGTCTCAATATATTTTGGAATATTTACTTAAGGATATTTCTTTATCAGATTTCCTGGTTAAATAATTTTAAATTACATTATTACTGGAACTTCAGACTATGTCAGCTAAGTTAAAGTAATTTTTCATGACATCTTTTTATTTTAGTATATTCTGAGATAAAAAGGTAGAAGCAATTCTGGCATAACAGGGGATTCAGTCCATTTCTTTGCTGAGATACGAGCAGTAAATTTGTGAAATCTGAGAGACAACAAAAAATGTAGTTAGAAACCCAGTCCTGGTACAGATGAGAAAAATGTTTAAAATTACAGATAATATTTGAGCATACAGACCTGCACATCTGCAGGTAGCAAACATGAGCCTATCATCTAAAAACTCTGGCTTTTAAAAGACTTGTTTGTATCAATATAAAGAGGGGCATATTAACTGAGTGCTTTACTACAGCCTTAAAGCTTTTAAAATGTTATGCCTAATGCCACCAGTAACAGAGCCAATCAATTTAGGTAGAGACAAAGTAACTAGATATACTGTAATTACAGAAAATGTGTTTCTGTCACAACTATGACTATGTGGTGATGGTGATTTTTAATTATTATATCTCCTTAAATTTACATACATAAAAAAGATGGCAAAAGTTATTTAGTTCAATCAGTGCAGTTAACTTGTGATTTTTAATTCTACATATATACTCTCAAAGAGATTATTTTAGGCAGCCTGTAAGAAAACTAAGTATTAGTAGCTGATTTACTGCTGTTTTTCAGATTAAGTGAAAGTTTCTGGTCCTGATCACTTTATAGCCTATAAAAGACTGATCATGGCCCTGGTCCAGTGAAGAAGCATAAGTGCATGCTTAATAAAACCCCTGAATTCACTCGATTCCATCACATTTGGCAGATGGCACCTTCCACAACACATTTCTCCTTGTTCTCTGCTAGAACAGGGGAGTACACCACCTACTGAAAAACCACAGGTCTCCCACACAAATCCTGATACCAGAGGGACTGCATACATATATACTCACATGCTTTTCTAGATGAAACCATAGTGTACTTTGCAGGGTCATGCCCTCAGAAATAAAAACTTCCTTGTACCTTCCTGATAAGTAAGCCCCTGAACTACCTTGTACCATTCTCAGCACCAATTCCTGCAGTAGTTCCTAACATCCTTTTTATATTTTAATAGTTGCTCTTTCACTTTCATTTGAAAATACTGTGTAAAGCAGCAAGTGGAATGATTGCTGAACTGGCTGCAGTTTGGTAGTATAACTCAGCAATCTAGATATAGAATAACTATAAAATGCTTTAGAATTGTTTTACATGAAAGGTGAAAATAAATACTATGTCCTCTTATGTGATCTTGCTGGAGACACATAGTCCTGGTGAGTCCATACTTGAGAGTATCCTCAAATTGTTACAGTCATTTAATAATTACACGGATTTCTTACACCAGAGAATGCTTCTTCCTCCGGTATTTACTAGGGTTAGTGTCTCACAGTGTCATAGCCAGCAGGCCTGCTGCTTGCCTTCCATTAGCTGTCTTGCTGGATCCAAACACACTCATCTGGATGGGTAAAAAAAGGTACAGTGCTACTCTGGGAATCTGCAAAAAAATGGTCCCTTTAATGTACAGAACTTGGGGTTGTTAGTTGATTCCTCCTGATTGCCATTTACTGAAAAGAATAACTGTCAGCACACTGTGCAGTATCATTTCTCTTTTTGGTAAATAAGCTCAAAACTTCAGGCACTGAGTACAGCACATCTCCACAGTAAAATGCTGACAGGTCTATCCATTGTTAAAAATCTCCACGATCTGGATTATACCATTGAAATATCTCTGATGAATGTCTATATAATGCATGGTGCAACACTGCAGTGCTTACAATCTCCTGTTCCCAAAAGATCTGACTATAAAAGGGAAGCACCTTTATTGCTTTTGTGTATGAGGAACTGAAGCACCAATGAGTGAGAAAAGTGTGTCAACATAGGGTCGAACACCGAAATGACTCTATGGATCATATTCTGTTGTAGTACACAGAACTCCCCTAAGAACAAGTGGCATTCTACATTTCTGTAGAGTAATTATTTTACACATTAGGGGTAAATCCTGTTCCCACCAAAATCAAGGCAAAATTCCCACTGAATGAAGTATGATCTGGATTTCACATTATATTTCGAACCAAACTAAAGTACTTTGTCACACACAGCAGAAGTATCAAATAGCCTCACAGCATGCTTGATGTGGCCTATTACAATTCTGAATCATAAAAATGCAATATCAAACAGACATTTTCCCTTCTTCAAGTTTTTCTATTCACATTACTGTAGTTCACAACTGCTGTTTACTTAACTGTGATTACTACAGACTAAAAAGGGAAAAAGAAGTAACAAAGAAAACAGAACACAATAAATCCTATTACCCAGTTGACTGAATAAATGTAGATTATCACCATGTCCATATCAAACCGCCATCCACGGCTATCATCCTCAAAGTCCATGTAGTCCATCCTGTGAGCAGCATGTGGGAAATGCCTCCTTGTTACAGTATCTGAGTGTCTTTGAAAACCTGCTGAAAAACAGACTAGGAGATAAAAGTCTTTCTAAAAGCAATCAGATTGAGTAAAAAAAAAGAAAACCAGTTAACCCTCCTTCACCCAGTTATTTACAGGAAAAATGGAAGCAGGAAATCTCACACCTTACTACTAAGTTGGCCAAGCAGCTCTCTGTGGACTTGATTTTGAAAGATTTAAAAAGTAACTCTGTCTTCCATGTTTTGAAAATAATAAGTTTGTTTGTTTGCATTTAGCACTCTCTGAAGTAATGCTACCTGCTTATGTTAGCCAGACCTATGAACACCTCTCTTTAGGTCCCTTCTTCCACTGAATTTGATTCAGTGATCTAGAAATGAAAGGCTCTATACACCGTAATGCATCTCTTGGATTCCCTAAGTCTACTCATCTGAATTCTTCAGTAATCAAGATATACCCTTAAGTGTACACACACATAAGTTCAACAGGGCAAACACATTTGAATTCCTATTTCTAGTACTTGAATTCTTTTTTTGAAATCACTCTTCTAAATAAATCCTGCTTGCTTTAATATTATGTCTCTATATCATACATACAAGATTAAAATTCAATTTTTAAATTACTGTTTGTATGCTGTTAATACCTTAAAAACATAGACAGATGCAAATACAGCCTTTCAAGGGGCAGTAAAAATCCTATGACTCCAAGAATGACCTGAGCGTGGGGTCCTGCCAAGAAGTTCTCCCTCTTTATTCCTTCCCTGACTTCTCTATGTAGTAAGAAAAGCACTATAGGAGCATGGTTCTGGCATTTGTCAAGAACTGCCTTCTAGTCCAGCTTCATTAAGCTTCCTTGAAGTTCCTCAGTCTTCTGTTTTTGACTAATATAAATAACTGTGTACAACTAGTGTTCACATGCCAGTAATTTTAATTTTAACATTCTCAGACCTTATTCAATATAACTGAGAAATGAATTTTTAAAAAGTGTCCTAATACAGAACTTTGCTGGTATTTCAGTATTTTTCCCTTTTGAGTGGTGCATATTAACTGTTTTTTTGTATTTTTTTTCTGAATTAATACTCAGTTCCTAGATCTGTATACATCAGAATCTCTCTAACATTATTATCTTATTTTGGAGACTATAAATGAAATCATCATGCTAGTCAAGAGAGTGATGATGTTTTATGATGGTTTTCAGTGACTTGAAATAGGCTAAGATTTGCCTCAGAGATAAATAATGCTATATTGACTCTAGGGGAAAAAAAGTTTTAAATTCCATGGATTTACTTTTAAATTTAGATTATAATACCAAAATCTTATGAAAGTGCAGGAGCTAAATTTCTGCTTAAGGATGCTGAAGATCTGTTTAAAGTATGATATGGACCTCCTTGGTCTTTTGTTATGCTTTAGATTAAGTTAATTTAAAATTATGTTAATTTAAAACAATATCTTTGATTACTGAAAAATAACATAAATAATTCAGTTACAAAATTCTGAAGAACGTTAGTCTACTTTAAATACCTTTCTGCCAGATGTAATTCACTTGAAAAATGCTCATTTGAAAACTTAGCTCAATTTCAAACCTGTATTTTTCTTAATTTCTTTTCTAACACATTTTAAACATTATTGTCAAATAGAAATCTAGAATTATGTTGCTATGTTCTACTTTTTAAACTTAATATTCAAGTGGCATTAAATTTTATCACTAATGCTATAGCATTCACTTTGCCTTTTACACATGAATTTTAGTGTACATTATCTTCTCTGGAAGGTCTTACTCAAGACTACTACCCATGATTGCTTTTTATTTATTTCTACACTTAAAATAATATAACATAAAATGCCAGAGGCTATTTTGGGATCAACAGGGATAATCAGGGAATTATGCAAACATGTCGTTTTGACTTGGTAGCCCTTGTCTTCTCTAGAGGATTTGGACAAATGTTATCCTTGATTTCTATGTCTGTGCAACTCATCTTAAGCAAACTTGAACTGAGTTTATCACAGATTAGACTCTGTAGTGTAATCACTCTACATTCAAGAACAGCAGTTTCAGTATACGAAGCTGGTATTCTCTAGTTGCTCTTCGTATAGAAAGCCACAGAAAAATTGTTGATGCTGTATTAAAGGTATGTATACAATCAGGAACTGCTGCTGTGGCTTCCCCGAGTGTAAGTAAAGCTATTGAAAGTTGACAACCAGTTGTGTGGAATAGATTTCAATGCCATTGCTGAAACAGCCTCTTTTTTTACCATCTGTAAATCCATTAAGCTTCAGCTGAAAATGTCAACAGAAAAACTGTTACGCAAAATGGATTCTAGGACTTAACAGAGGCTAACAAAGAATGAGAACTGTTTCTTTATCCTGAAATGGGTGTATAGTACTGAAACCCAGGATCAGATTTAGAAACCCTGTTTGATCATGCACAAACATTATCTCCAGATAGAGTGGAATTAAGCTGTGTTTCTACATCTAATTCCAGCCATCTGCAGATAAAAACTGAGAGCTGTGGAGTTCCTAAAAAAATCTACAGAAGCATGGAGTAGGGGTTTGAATTGTGAAACAGAGCTGAGAGAGCTTCAAATCATTTCTAATGTATATGCTCCTTTTTAAAAAATAAACTCTTATTTGATCAATACAGTCCCTAAATAATTTCTACATGGGCATATATTTGTTAAAACATATATTTCACTTTTTTGTGCATGCCTGTGTCGCTATACTCTGAACAAGACTTCCACTCAAATAACATGAATATGCGTGCATAATGCCAGCAGAGTCTGGCAGACTGTTCGTGGAAACCTGTTACTACATAATAAAAGCAAGGCAAGTCACACTTTTGCACTTGCGTGCAAATCAAAAAAGATTTTCGCCAGAGCATCAATAGGTACATCTGTTGGATGTGTCCCTGCTAGAGTTTTTGCAACCTCTTGTTGAGGTACTAGCAATACCCAAAATAAGACTACAAACAATTTAAAACATTCTCCCAATTGTACAGATTTACTGACCTAATTTTGCTATGACTAAAGAATAAGACATGAGATGGAAAATTTTACTCTAAAAAAGTGCCCGAATTAATAATAATACACAAGCTATAATAACCTTTTACATTGTAAGTGCTCAGGTAAAACTAAATTACCTAAGCACAAGTGTTCTTAGGTAATCAGAAGTACCAAGGTCATTTTGACACAGTCTCTTCTTTCCGATTATGAGCTGCCACAGATAGATAGAGCTACTGAAAGACGGTAAGAAAAAGGCAAGTACACACTGACAACTTCCCATATGTGCCCTTGGAGCAACCAGCAGCTGAGGACCCCAGTGCTTTGGAAGCTGCTCAGAACAATGTGTTAAAATGGCATTGATAGGATTTTCTTTCCTTACATGTGTCTGTGCGTACTTTTGAATCAGATCTCATATTGTCTCCACTTACTGCACTTCGTATCCCTTGGTGGAATAGTCTTAGAGCAAACAAATTTATTTCCTTTCAGGTGAAACTAAACCAGAAGATGAGCTCCAAGAGCTCTAATGTGTTCCAGTAATAGCTTCAGCTGCTAATGTGCATTCAGCCCCGGGATTGGAAGTAAGTTGCCCTGTTCCCTAAAATGCAAATATGGACATCTGGCCCTCAGTGCCAATTGTTTTGCCCTATCTATTATGGCTGATATAATTGCTAATGCAAGAACGTCTCTGCGAGACAGCAAACAATCTTTCCTAAAGTATCTTGATGCCATTCATAATTTTACAGACCTCTTGTATCTGTCTTCTCAAAAATTATTCCTAAAGAAAAAAACCTGTAAATTTCCTTTTTATGGAAAAACTTCCATACTTCAGATCACTCTTTCTGCATTGTACTTCACCCTGCTTGAGATGATGTAATCTAAAATTATAAGCAGAATTTAAGATGTGGGATCACCACAAATCTAGACAATGACATAATGTTTTCCATTTTGTTATGATCCTAATAATTCCTGCTTATCTTTTGACTATGGCTATGCATTTAATGTTTTCAGAAAACTAATCACAGCATTACCCAGATCTCTTTTCTTAAGTGGCAATAGCTGATTTACAGTTTATCATAGTGAATATTATGTATGATGGAAATTGCATAACCTCTGCGGGCAACTGCTCCACCACCTGACTGTCCTCACAATGAAAGTGGTTTTCTTACTTGCAGTCTCAACCTCTCATATCCATTATCGCTCATCCTCCTGCCATGCACCACTGTGAACAGCTCATCTGTCCTCTTGATGATCTTCTGATAGGTATGGTAAGGCTGCCTGGAGATTCTCTCCAAAGCCTACCCTTCTCCAGACTGAACAAGCCAGTTTGCTCAGCTTCTCCTCACAGGTCAGATGCTCCAGATCCCTGAGCATCCTGATGTCCCTCTGGTAAACCTGCTCCAATTTACTGTCACCTTTCATGTACTGGGGTTTGATGGAGGCAAAACTGCAGTATTGTAGATACAGTCTGCTGAGTAGCACAGAATAAAAACTTCCCTCCGTCTAATGCTGTTTATACATCATGCTGCTCTTCATAAAGCCTATGATGCTGTCGGATTTCTTTGCTGCCAGGGCACACTGCCAGCTCATGTGCAGCTTGCTCTCCATCTGGATGCCCAGGTTCTTTCCAGAGAGCTGCTCCCCAGGCTGTCAGCGTCCAACTTGTCTCACTGTCTGGGACTCTTCCTTCCCAGGTGCAGGACTCAGCATTTGTCCTTGCTGAATTTCACAAAGTTCCTTTCAGCACATTTCTCCAGCCTATCTAGCTCTCTCTGAACGGCAGCCCTGTTGCTCAGTCTATCAGCCAGTCCTCCAATTTGTTGTCCTCTGCAGACCTGATGAGATGCATTCTGTTGCCTCCTTGAGGCTGCTGACCAAGAGAACTGTTAGCTGTCAAGTTCATATTTACTATCATCCGTGAACTGAATAATTTAGTATCATTAATAAACTTTATTAGCTTTATATGTATTACTTTTCTAAATCACATATGAATGTTCTGAACTACACAGGCTACTCTGGGATTCCAATAATAATCCAATGTAGTTTGCTAGATGCTCTTTTACATCATATTTTCCATCTTCTACCTTGGTCTGGTTTTCTTATGTGCCCCACTGAAAGAGACTTTATCTGCTGAAGTACCTGCTTTACTGTTTTGGTCCATTTCTCCAGCTTGTCTTGGTCTCTCTGAATAGCAGCCCTGCCACTCTACTCTACCAACTGGTCCTCCAATTTGTTGTCATCTGCAGACCTGATGGCAGCATGGAGAAATGGCCAAAATTTCCCAGCGTTCCAAACTTTTTTCAAGGAAACTGTTTTTACAATGCTTTCACAAACAAGGTATCATCTTGAACTTCTTGCATAAACACCAGCCTTCTCCTGTATGCTCATCATGCAGAATCATATTCTGGTTATGCTAATTAAATAGCTAAATTGGAAAATTTGCTGGTTAAAAGGAGCTATGAGAACCACATTTCCAATAAAGAAAAAAGCTTATATTGCTAGAAAGGTTTATGAGAGCATGGCATTTATTGTGGGATGGCTCCTACCCTGTGTGAATGCCTGGAAGCATGTCCCATCGACTCCCAATCTCATGTCCCATGCTCTAACTCAGTCTCAAGCCCCCATCAAACTCAAGTCCCCAAAGCATCCAGTTGCTTCCGCAAGGCCACTCAACCCAATCACTACCCTTGTCAGATTCAGAGTTTCAGCTTTTCTCCTCTTCCTGCATGAAAAGCTTAAATCTCCCTACCCTCCTGCCTCAAATATTTCAGCTCCACACACCTATTGTCTCAGAAGTCAAGATCTCATTTTTTTATAGAGCCCTCAAATTCCAAACTCCTCTTGCCCCAGGATGCACACCAGAACATCCAGCTTTCCAATGCTAAAACTTCTACCATCACCTTTCAAGGCATTTCTCACTGCAAAGTCCAATCATCTTCCCAAACCTTCCTTTTGCTTTCACTCTACACTCTTTGAGTATTTCTCTGCTCTTGCCCTTCTGATTTCACCCCTGTGGGCTCTCACTGGCTACCACCACCCTATACCTGTGTGTGACTAAACTTAGATGATGGCCTAAACATCTCTCCACTGCTCTTCCATCCTCAAAATCCAAGTCCTACTTTCTGCTAGCAGCTGGATTTTAGAAAACCTGGATGTAAAATTTACATAAGCTGGACATAATCCTTATCTGAAACCATTTTTAAGTTCATTATGATGTCTATCTTTCTAGCAATAAATAGAACTGTTGCAGGGTTTTTGGTTTAAATGTTGAAATCTGTGACAGTCCCAAAGAGGCAAATTGTGTGTAAGCAGTTATTTGCATATGCATATAATGCAATTTATTGAACTCACTGTGCATATGATGCAGAGTTCTTCTGTAGATGAAAAAATGAGCAGCATGCAAGCAATTTATCAGGAAATACACAGTAACTGCCTTTCAAGATGTCAAAGAATATTGTCTGCAAAGGGTCTAGATAATCAACTGATTACTGTGAATATCAGAAAAAGCCATGTCCTGCAGCCTTTCATATGGGACACAAGGTTTGACTGCATAAGGGGCACTCCTTTTTATAAAGCAGTGTGGTTAGGAATGATTCCTCTACACTGTTACAACTACCTTTTTGTTTTGTGACTTTCAGTAAGACATTTGACATAAGAAAAAGAACATCATGCTACAGACAAAACTATGCAGAAATCCCAAAATGTGGTAATGGCACTGACTGATATATGTTTCATCTGTTGCAGCAAAAAGATTATAAAAACTGCAGTCCTACAGAATAAACCACCAGGCAAATAATGCTTCTTCCTGATTAGTATCATCAGAACTATTACACAGAATCACAGAATGTTAGGGA
>NW_010316059.1:0-1582 GCF_000700745.2 Antrostomus carolinensis
GAGGAGGAGGTAGGGAAAAGGAAGGAGAAAAAGAGAGAGGGGTGTTAACATCGAGGAGCCATGTAGCAAGGCAGGCTCTTTCCACAGCAATGGTTGTTCTGGTTTCCCTATTTTTGATGGGGGGAAGGGATAGTTGAAGAGCTATTTGCAATCTAACTTCAAAGGCTTTAGACGCTGGGAAGCTAAGTCATGCATAAAAGGATGGTAGAGTGGCAAGAAAATACCCCCTACAGATAAATTAGTCAGGGAATGTTCTTTGCTTCTCCCAAAGACTTTCATACAGCCAGACTGGCTCTACCCAGGTAAAGCCCTTTTCAGACACCAGGTTCAGTAACTGGGAGTCCTGGGAACAAACCAGCCAAATCCAACAGAGGAACCAAACAGTCCCTCTGAAAAAGAGAAAGGCAGTGGTGAGCATGCACTGGGCTTCTCTGTCACTTTCTGCCATCTCAGCTATTATCAGTAGATTTTACTCTAAGGTTTGGCCACACACAGAAGATGATGAGTTTGAGGCAGCAATTCCCTCTCTAAAGATGCAAAGAAAAGCAAAGGGTTTGGGAGAAATCATACAGTATATGGAGAACCCATTTCACAAATGATTCCGAAATGCTCTGGTTTGTTCTTCACGCTGGCGTGCAGAATTGCACCCACATTTCTAGAAAGCAGAAGGTATTTTACAATCGAAGATAAACGGAGCTGTCGACATTAGATCAGAGTCCATCTATAAGTTAAAAAAAAGTGCAATAAACTGAGTGTGCAGAGTACACAGACACCTTACAGTTCAGTGCCAGGCAGGAGCTCACATGCCATCCCCTGAGCTTCCCCTCATACTTAAACCTTACGTCAAATGGAGCCACGAATTCAGATCTTGCAACCAACAGGGTGACAAGAAAGCAGATAAGCTTGGAAAACACTCTTCCCAGCCGATATCAGCCTATTGAAGAACATGTTGTACACATATTGTATTTAAACAAGTTCTAATCAGCAGAACTAGGCCAGTTTGATATTCTTCCTTTTACCTGCTACTACTGTACCCTCGAGTATCTGAAATCACGTGGCTACTACAGTTATGGCAGCATTGTCAGTGCTCTGTTCGGTGCTCTCTGCATTTCCAGGGCTAATATAACCGAACAGCAGTTTCATTGGCAAGACCTGAACGACCACAATACAACCTGTGCAATGCGTCTCCTCAGAAGGGAGGGCAGAAACTAAGGAATCAAGGTCTTGAAGGACAACAGGGGGGGTTAGATCATTCATCAGTATCATCTTTTAATGCTCTTCTGCTCGCTGCCGTCTGCTCTCAGACCCAGGTGCCATTAAGCATATCCTGAGGCAGCAGTTCAGACACTTGCCTTCCTTCTCAAAAGGCATCCCAAATGATGAGCCTGGCTTCTTCCTCCCCTCTCCAACAGCTGGAGCTATTCTTGCCCTGAATTTCTAGGGTGCAATCCTGATCTGTTCGTGCAGCTGGGAAGCAAAGAGGCCCAACTGTTTTTGGCACCTGCAAAAAAACCCAGGAGCCTGTAGCCCAGAGCTGATGGAGGTACCCCAGAGGAGCCCTGGGGAACAAGCAAGGGGAAAG
>NW_010316059.1:1605-22068 GCF_000700745.2 Antrostomus carolinensis
ATTTTTATGTGAACTTTCCCCTTTCCTGAACACTTTTGCTGAGATTTCATGAGCCCTCCACTGCTGGCCTGGGAGGTCACACAGACTTGGCACTACTCTCCCCCTAGCAGCTCTCTTCTATCCCAGTATCAACTATTTGAGAAGAAATAAGAAAGCATGAAAGAGGGAACATATTGTTAATAAGGTCTTTAGGACCTTGTTATCATCTTGACTGCAGTCACGCTGGCAACACAGTATGGTGTTTCAAATAAGAAAACTTATGGCCTTCTGTTCTGTAGATAGCCACTGCCATCATCCCAAGACAGAACATCTGCTGGGTTTCTGAAATTCTCAACAAAACTGCTGCAGACAAGACTGTTCAGCCAGTCCACCTGATCTCAACAAAAAGCATTTAAAACCACTTTGGATGAAGCCCCCATTGCAGGTGCTGTAAGTGCTCCAGGCCTGCTGGGACACCACAGCAGAGAATGACCCTGGGGAGCGAGAGGTTCACGAGACAAAAACTTCTCTGTAACTTGCTGTGGCCAGACTGCAAGCCCTCTGCAGCAGTGACCACAAATGACGAATGGCACCCTAATGAGCTTAGCAGGATCCACTCATTTTCTGAGCATTACAACACAAGCTAACAAGTCCTGCCCAGCAAAGTGCTGTAGATGCATTAAAACCCAGCTAGACTGCAGGAGAGGCTTCACTCCAAGGAGCCTATTTCAAGCAGCTAAAGGGGCCAAGTAGAGATGTCCTTCCTCAAAAGTAAGGGTGAGGCCAGCAAGAAACAGTTCCCCTTTGGTAACATTTCTCTTCTCTTACAGCCCTTCTCTCTGGAGACATCCTGAATTTTTCACTGCTTTATTTCCTGCTTAGATTTTCCTTCTCTTGCTGTACTCCAATTTAACTAAGTGCAGAGAGGAGAGAATCAAGCACATCAGCTGAGGTAGGTAACATATTCATTAAAACATTAAAAATCTTCCTCATTCTATGACAAAGCCTAAAACAAGATCCAATCAGAAATACGTGCAAGTTGACCCTCTCCAAAACCTGCTCAGTGAGGGAAAGGCAACTTTTTCCCCATACCATTCCTCTGGGGTGATGGAAACACAACCCTGGCGGCTGCCAACTGCTGACTGATCCCTTAACAAAAATAATCTCTGTGCAGGACATGACATCTCTCATGGCCTTCTAGAAGATATCAAACTTTTGCTATTAAACTATCCCCACTATATGCAAAATAAGTTGTGTAACCATAACTATTCTAAATTACCAGAGTGGAAATACCCCACAGCTGGGCTGCATTCCCACTGCCATTTGTGCAGGCATAAAATATTCAAAAAAGAGACAAGAGGTAAAGTATGCTGATTTCCCCACCTGTCCTCTAATTAGCAAGCAGGAGGTTTAAAACAAACACATGGAAACACTTCTCACCTAGAGCAAAATTCAGCTGTGCACCTCATTGCCACAGGATACTGCAAAGACTCAGAAGCACAGACGGGTTTAAAAAATGGATTAGATGTTTGTAGAAGACAGGTCCACCAGCAACTGCTGAACGAGATCATGTCCTGATTTGCTGGCCACAGGTAGCAGAAGGACCCCAGGGGAACACCACCACATTGTCCTGGTTTTGCTGGGATAGACACACACATACAGCCCTGCTGCTGATGGGGTTTTCGCATGGCACAAACTGCTCTGACCTCCCATTGAAGATCTTCCAGTAATCTAGAGGACATAACCCCCACAACACAGACAACCAAAGAAGGTAAAGATGTGCCTCTTCCTCACTTACTCATGAGTTAGTCCAAAGTCTCTTTTCTGTTCTCTCTTGCAGCAAAGCCATAACCAAGCTCTACCACACATGACTGCTCAAGAGGAAGGGCTGTGTGCACACAGGCAGACACATTCAGCAGCAGCCAGTGCCAGGCAACCCGTGCTCTCCTCCTCAGATCAACCACCCCAGCCCTCAAGCTCTTTCAGTCCCCCCCATATCAGTGACACTTATTTTACTCATTTCCTTAATACTTGCTTTAAAGAGCTTTCCTAAAACGATCAAGACGAGCTCAAAGCCCCACAGAAGCAGATGGCTGTGCAGCATCTCTACAGCCCATACCTGAGCAAACATATCCAAACCACTCTAAATCCCACAGCTCTTATTTTTATTTTTTAAAGCAGCTTTCTCATTAAATTGGTTCATTAGTTGGAAGTTACATATAAACTCTTGAAAAGGCAGGTTACTCATTTAAAGAGCTTTGTGAAACAGTTGTGAGAAAGGCACAAACCCAGCCGAACACGGCTCTGTGCCCGTGCGCTCCACGCATTGCTCACCAGTCCAGGTGACCAGCTGGGAGGCACAGGCAGTGTTATTTTTTTTGACCAGTTGTGCAGGAACAGCTGGCTTGGTGGTTTGCATATAATAATTTTTTACTTAGGATGGTTTAGCCTCAGCACCTTTTGAGACACCAGAGCTGCACAGTACTTCTTACACCACAAACTATAATCAATACACTTCACTTACTAAGGTTGTGCCTCACTAGAACAGAGTCACACTGTGTAATTAATGCTCGTGATATCAGAGCTGAGTTAAATTAGTAAAAATACTGCAAAACCTGGGTCATAACAGGGGTCCAAAATTCATCCTTCTTACAACTCAGTTTGTATATTTAGCCCTAAATTCACTTACAATAAAATCCAGTCCTAACACAACTTCCATCCCAATTCAGCAGTCCAGAGACTACTATGAGCTGCTCTTCTGATTTTTTAATTATTATTTTTTTAAGGAATGTGCATCCCAGCAATGAGCCAAGACAAAGTCAAGCAACATGAGCATCCAACCCAGCAGGGACCACAGCTTACCTTTGGTGTCTTGCAGTCAGGCTGAGTGCTCCCTGCATGATACCAGCTCCCAGAGAATTTAAAAGCACCCCAGCATCACATCTCCATCCTCCAGCTGGGCTCTGCTGGGGCCAGGCTGCCCTTCACCATCACACCCACACCACCTTCCTGCCTGACCTGGAATACACCTCAGGTTTGCAAAACCATCTGGTGTTACCACTTTTCTGATGTAATTTGGGAGATACACCCCACCTGACCTTGTATTAACAAGCAAATAAATTCATTGAGATTCCCTTGTCAAAATACATCCCTTCACATACATCTTCATGGCATGTAATCAACCAGCAGATTGTCCTTTATGTTTTACTGTAACTTGAATAATTTCATGCAATACTAAGGATTTTCATATTTTCCAAGTAATTTTTTTTCCTGAACAATAGCAAAATGCTTGTAGCACCATGATAACAGTTGGTCACATTTATCTGCATCCTTCAAAGACAATATTTCAATTATCTGCACTGGAAACCCTCAGACACATCTGCTGACCAAAATGCCACGTTTGGCAACTGCTTAGCAACAAGGACTGGATTGGGAAACCGTCCCCAGAGCTACGTGCCAACATCAAACCAGCTCCTGCTTCCACCAAATAACAATGCTCTCACCTGAAATATATATATTTTGTTTTGCCTGGGATGCACAAGGCACCAGAAATAACAAGTTCCTTTGGGAGAAGGGAAACCTGGAAAGAAGCCACTTACTTCAGCAATCCCTCCCCAGGCTCCAGAGGGGACGTCTCCTCAATGTGTGCAACGCATGTTAATCCTGCACAGCGGGAGGAGGACACAGCACTTGGACATCAGCACAAAACTATACTGCTCAAAAATCTGGATATAAGAAAGCAACTCTCACTTCACATCATCCACGAAAGCGGCAGACATGCGATTCCCTCATCAGGCCAGTAAAGGGCTGTTTCAACACCAGCAAAAACAAAACCCAGTCCTTCCTTCACCTCTCCCAACCTGCACCATCCTCAGCCCTCTTCTTCCTAAGGCTCCATGTCATTGCACTCACTGACACAGGGAATCTGGGCAGTGGTGAACCTGAGGACATTCCACCTCGAATGCTTGAAGGTACAGGCAAGGAGGAAAGATGGGAAGGACTGGACTCTGGTGAGACCATCTCTGCTTCTCCTCTTCCTCACCATTCTCGGAGCCTTTTTCCTAACGATCTCCCTGACTTACTGCCCAATATGGAGGGAAAGATATTGAGCAAAATGCAGGTGAGCTGGTCAAAGGTGTGTGATAAACTGCACTTAGTACACGGTTATCAACTCCACATAAACACATCCCCCACAAAACACACACGTGGAGAGCAGCCAGCAAATCCAAACACCACTAAAAAGCGCCCAGGTCGAAACACCAAAGTCGGGACAAGTGAAAAGTGGAAGTTCTGCTACAGCTGCCTGACCCTTTTGCAACCAAACCTCCAAACCATAAGAACTGCTGCCAGCTTCGAGTTCAAGCAGCAGTTTCGTTTCCTCCCCGCGCCGTGTCTGCGCAGCGCTCGCAGTGCCCTCTATGCAAAGAGCGATTGCTGAAGCCCAAGCCGCGAACAACTTCCTTTACTCAAACTGCTCCTCAAGAAACACTTTTGCAACGCCCGGAGGAGAGAACCTACTCCAACCTGGGGAGAAATTACAAACCCCAATTTGCCAGCTTGCTATTTTACATGCATCTTGACCTCATCAGGCCTGTCTGCACCGCTGGAACCTTAACCACTGGCTTTATTTTAGCACTAAGCAAACAAACATTTGAAAAGACTTTTTTTAATTTTTAATTTTTTTTTAAATACCTTGGTTTTTAGGAGCTGAAAAATCTGAGTAACCTTTTTCTCATGATGAATGAGCATTTCCAAAAGCAAGCACTGCACTTTCATATTAAATCCTGAGACAGCAGTAACATGTCTGGGTCAAAGGAGTCCTCGTGGGCAGGTACGTGATGCGCAGAGTTAACGAACTCACGGGTTTCGTTTTGAGTTTTGCCCCATCTTCACTAGGTACAAACAAGTACCCCAAACTGAAAATTGAAATTAATAGAAGGGGGGGTGGCAAAGTCATGGGACTTAAAATTGATGCATATGGAAAAAAAAACAACCCAACATTCTACTGATGAACTGTATCTATTTAGAGAACTCCAGGAAAGGCAACAGCCAGCAGAAATTTGAATAAGCGCTGGTCTGTTCGCTGCTCTGTGTCAGACACAGACACGTATAGAACACAGCGGCTGCTCCGTCTTCTTCAAAACCAGACCCAGAAATTAGGGCTGTTCTGGCGGCTGCCAGCACAATATGTTAACAGCAATTATTTTCTCAATATTTCTACTGATTACCTAACACACTGGCACATTTTCTCAGTGTCACTGCACGTTGCAACACATGCTGCCATCCAGTAGTTTGTCTGCATTCCCTTGGTCACTTTTTACAACCATCAGATGAGAAATGTAACTAGAATGATAATGGGTTGGAGAAACCATGAGGAAAATATGTCACTTCAATGTGAGGCTTCCCAGCCTGCATTTATGACATCTGAACATTCAATATCATCACTGCTAAAACCTGAGTGTTGAAAAGAATAGGAAGAATCCTATCAGCAGCAAAAGGAGGATGCCAAGGGCTCTCTAACTGTAGGTGGTCTCCAGAGCTCAGACTTGCAAATATTATTCCATCATTAGCTATATGCTATGGTTAAACATTGTAATTTGGACCTAAGTTTCCAGCACAGCAGAGCATCTATAGATCACACAAACACAAAATAAGCAGTGCTCTACCTGTTAACAAGCAATTCAGTTATACATACCCAGTTCACCAGGAACTGAGAATTTACAGAAAATCACTGGTGACAAAACAGAGAATGAACTGAGCTAGTGGCAAGACTATAATCAGCAAGAGTGATTTATAAAAAGCGATGGCAATGTCATTTCTATTAGGTATGCAAAATGCAAAAGCCTCAAAGACTTGGCCTGGTGTGAGAGAGTGAAAAAACCACTCAGCCTCCCAACCACAGCCTGCTTTCTATTTTTCAGTTACACTCCAGAGCATTTCACCATTTCTAGCTCTGCTATCAACAAGAGACATGTTCTCTCATTTTACTGAAGTTGTTAGGTATCCAAAAAACCCAAACCATGAAACAGTCCAATACTTCCCCTTTTAGTTTTCTCCCCCATGATCACACACATACGAAGGGATGTATCACCAGGAACATCAGGTGAAAAAGTGCTGATCTTCCTGGTGATAAATCACCTCAGGTGCTCTGAAAAAGTGACTGGAAAACTGACACTGGGCTTGTTACCTCTCGCTGCTTCCTGTACTGAACACGTTTGGTGGGTCAAGTCCTCTGCTCTGCTAACCACCAGCCTTGCGAGCACACCAAGACTCAAACTGGAGCCAAATATAAAAAGTCAAAAATCAAATACAACTTAGCAAACACAAACAGATTTCTCTACTTCATATAAATTTTTGTAGAAGCAGCAGGTTTGTCATGTGGTAAATGAATCAGATGTACGAGGAAGTAATCCCTGCCTATGGTCTTCCAGTATTAGCTCTGAAAAAAAAAACAGTAGGATAACAATACTTTGCATTTCCACTGCTTTGGGAGCCAGGACATCCTTACTTTGGCCAGGTTATACGGGAACTGACCCTCAGCCCTGAGCATCTCCAAGGAAGATGCAGGGCTGCCCCAGCATGCTCCCTCCTCTGGACACAGAGGCTAAACAGATGTCTGAGCTCTCAAAAGGGTCCGGGGTAGTGTCATTAAATCACCTTTTGAGGGATTTGTGTGCTGCCTTTCTTTTCTGAACAAGCTTAAACTCCACAAGATCTCCTGAAGTCCCTGTGGCTTCCCACTGCTGTCGTACCTGGGTCAGGGAGGGCAGGACTGAACCCACAGTTTGAGCAGCTCGCTCTCATTTTCATTTCACAGGTTTAGCCCGGCTGGTGTAATTCACATGTCAAACCACAGCAGTCATCCAAATCTTTGCTGCCTGGGTATTGGCTGGCTGCATTTCTGGAAATTCATGCTCATAACATATACCTAGTTTTGGAGTTTCCATTAGGAACAGGTTCAGTTAGGCGTGATCGCATTCGCAAGAGCTCAGGAGGCAGGAAAATTTGAAAAAGCGTTTATGAGACTGGGCATAAATCACAGCTCTCAGGTTTTTCTCCCTTCTTCAATTAAAAAAATGCATTCAGAGTAACCATTCCCCACATCTACTCCCCCCACCTCCCTCCAGAAATGATGAATCCCACTCTAGCTGTAAATTGGATCCCAGGTGTACCCATATATATTATACATACATAACAGCTACTTATGGGCATAAGGGCTCTTGCACAGTTACTGTGGAAACCAAGGTATCACATTTCCTGGCTCTTAAGTCTCTACCTTCCCAACCTTAATGTGCATTTACCTTGAATAAATCACTTCCTCACTCTCCAGCCCAGAAACAGCCCTTAGTAGGGCACGTTTGGATCCATCTTTAGGAGGCTCCATCTAACCCACTCTCAATGTCCCAGGAACACGGGGCTGCCTCCAACCTCACACAACCCATGGGTGGGAGCAGGGCACAGGAGGAGAGTGTCCTTCTGCAGGCAGAGACTGACAGGCACCCACACAGCACAGCTCCAAGGGGTACTGACTGCTCCTGGGGCAACCACTGCAGGTTCTGCTGGCAGAGAAAACCCCTGCAGCTCTTCTCACTGCCTGGACAGCACCAGGGCACTGCTTTTTCTCACAGGCTCTCGTGACAACTAAAGGTTGAACTTGGCTCTGGAGGAAAGAGGAATCATTTACCAGCTCCTGAAACACAGCCCGGTCTGGATGGGGAGGCAGCGGCATGGAGCGACACAAGACACGGTGCAGTGTCTTGAGGAGAATGTCATCACATCCTGCTAAGGCTCCGGAGGGAAAATGTGACACTTCAACATAAATTTCTTCCAGTTCTGGATACGACCACACAAGAATCCAAAGACACTTCAATGTGAAGTGCAAATTGAGCCCAGACGTAACCTCAGGGACTTTAGCAGAGCTCACTGTAGGGCTGAGCCTGACCCACCTCATCTATGTGTAAGTGCAGCTCAAAAATTCTCCCCGGGTAACTGCAGGAGGATCTGCTGCATACACACAGCTTGTCACAGGGATGTCTGTCCTGCAAGAGGCACCTGAGCATCCAGCATGGCACTGAAAACATTCACAACAACCCAGTAAGACACTGAGGGGTGCTGGTGACAGCAGTGGCTTTCAGAGCCTCTAGGGCTGCTGTGCACTGGGCCACTTCCAGTTTGCTCCCCAAACCATTTGCTAAAATTCACAGCAAGCAACAGGAAAACTGCTCTGACCTCATTCATGTTTCAGGATCTTTAGTTTTATGATTATCTTTTTTTAAGGCATTTTTAAGGCACCTCTCACACCACAGAAACTAGGTGCTTAGCCAAACTACCAGGAAGACAGGAGTCTGTTGAGCCCTCAATTAAAACATACTTTGGTACTTGTAAATCTGGAAAAATACCATTGTCGACCATATGGTCTTCTTATTACACACTAGCTATGCACACAAACTAATACGTTCATAAGCTGAAACATGAAAGGCATCATCAACACACAACAAAGTGACTTGTGATAATCCTGTCACCCTCCCCAGCACACGCAGGCAGGGCCTCTTCCTGTAACAAGCCAAGCAAAAACAAGACCTGGCTCAAATGGGATGTCAGAACGTCAAGCTGTACTTACTTAACCTTTGCACTCCTGAAACAGCAAAGATCCTGTGAAAAAGAAATGATTGCGATTCTTTCCTCAGGAATCGCTCAGGAACATAGGAAGGAAAGTTTGTACATTGCTACCCTCAAAACTTTTCCTAAAGTAACAATGCAGCCCGGCTGGTTTCTTCCCTTACCATCTTCTAGTTCCTTGACAAAGCCCTCTCTGCTCCCCTTCCTGGCTGGCAGGTTGTGCTGTTTGTAAAGGATCCCTTTTCTCCTCTTACCTCGTACTGCCCACATCCCGCTCTGTTCCACCTCTCAGCGCTCGTCCCTCGGCTAAGCTTAGCAGGACTTTCTCTGCAGACCACAGTCACTGCTCTGAGATTAGTCGGAGTTAGGTGTTGCAGACTGATGTACAGCCCTTCCTCTCCCACACCCAAACTCCCTGCCAAGCTCTGGTTTAGGAGTATCATACCGGATCTTGAAATCAAACTCCGGGGTCTTGCATGATAAATCAGAGCAATTGCTGGGGCTTGGCTGAACCTCCTTTACTTATGGCAAGTCTGGGGTGGTTACTTGCCTGACGATTTGACAGCGCTTCACCTATAGAACAAATGTTTCCATATTAGCAACCACTGACAAAAATCATGTTTGTTTTGATGGGAAACAGGAGTAGGTCATTGCAAAGCACCTATTGTCTCAGGAAAAGCTTCCCTGCAACTTTGCTGGCATCCTTATGAATCTCAAGATTTTCTCAGCTACAGCACCCACCCAAAGAGAGTTTGGCCTGGGGCTGCTCCGACCCTTGAAGAGCCAAATATGAAGTAAATAAGAAGTTCAAACTCTCTGCCCTTTATTGCTTCCTTATGATACTTAATGAGCCCTCCCTATGCTAATATCTCATTTCTGCTCTGCTCCCCTTGCCACACAGTCACTAGAAATATTCGGGTCTGCCTTCCCTCTGTTTTGCTGGAGGACTTTCTGAAGGACTGAAAGTTGAATAGTGGTATCACAATAGGCTGAAGTAGGAGGTTCAGTTTTCCAGCCCTTAGACAGACTCAATGCCCCTCTCTAACTCAGCTGGAAAGCTGCAGCTCAAATTTCAGCCTATGTTAAGTCACTGTTCAGCTCTGCTCCTTCAGCAAAAGAGGGAAGCCAGGAGAGACTTCTTCTAAAGTAAAAAAATGGGGGGGAGAAGGGCGGGGGAAGGAAGCAAAAACACATGGAGATCGTTTTTTGTGCATCAGAATGAGCAATGAAAGGCACAGGCAACTTTTCAAACATGCCAGAATAGCTTAGTGTGATTTGTAACCAAGACAAGGGTTGAATAAACAGCTTCAACAACAAACACCAAACTTTTTTGGAGGAGGAGACAACTAAGGCAGCAGTGACCTGCATGGAGACCCTGCTACCACCTTTCTGACTTCAGCAGAGGATCAAAGTATTTATATCATTTTGCATCAGAGAACCATCGACGTGAACTCCTGACACCAGCATCTCATTAAGGGGAGACAAAGACTTAACGTGGTCTTCAACGTCAGCACGCTGCTGCCCCATATCACAACCTACAAATATAACATCCTGGCCAGTCCTCCAACGCTGATCCCAGCTACAGAAAGTGCCTGACCCCACATACCACGCTGGCATTCATCCATCTTCCTCAACATCCTCAGGACTGGCTGCAACCCACGTGCACGAGAGCAAGGACAGCAGATATGAGCCCAGAATGGCAAGGAGATGAAGGATGTTTTCCTCATTTTTTTTTTTGACAAACTAAGAGTATCCCCTCTTCAGCCTGCCAGACCGAGCTCAAGGAATCAAAACTCCATTCCTAATTAACACATCATCAGGTCCCACTGGCCAGGGACTTGCCTCCCAAGAGGAGAGCGTGGGCCAGCCTAGATGATGAATGAGACCTCAAGCAGCTGAACTGTTTCAAAGGCTGAACTGGCAACTGCAAGGACAAGCAGGTTTGGAAAGGCATGTAGCAAAAACAAAATATCCAGTACAGTTACAGTTGGTTTTTTTCAGTTTAGCACCGAGACCTGCACTATGTTAATGCTGCAGCGCTTTTCCTCCAGTGAAGCACACCACAAAGCCTCTATCTACAGGAGCAGTTCCCCCTCTCCTGAAACACAGCTACTTCGTGGGTGAAAACCACACAACTGTAGATCACTGGAGGAAAATCTCTTCTGCCAGCCTAACCCCAGCAAACTTTTGTGAGTAAATTAAATTGATCTGCCACGCTCGGGATATTTACACAAGACCAGCCTTCTTGGATGCTTGAGGTCTCCTTACTGCAGAGTTCTTGCACACCAGGGACAGCAGTTTCATTTGCTTGCATGACTGCTATAAGCACTGAGGAGAAAGGGTCTGGCATTTGCAAAGATCTGTATTTTGACCGTTCCTTGTTGCAGCAGAATACAATAGGACTGACAGGTCCACTGCAGCGATACTCACGTTTGTTGCAACAGATCTCCCAAAGAGACACGCCACGCAACGCAATTTCTCTGTCTGCTGCCACCATTCCACACCGTTAAGTTCTCGCTGTCCTTTCAGCCACAAATGCCCCAGCAGAGGCAGCAAGCTCTGCTCTATTATTGGAAGACTCAGTGGAGCACATCCCCCACAAGCCAACTACCTCCCCCTTTCAACTGAGCAAAGGGAGTATTAAAACCCAGCAACTGTCTCCCGTTCAAACCAGATGGCAAAAATAGCTGGAGAGCTATCAAACAAAGTATACATTCAATCCTTCGGCGTAACATGAAAGCCCCGTTAAGCAAGTGTGTGCATACATCCACACCCACACTCAGGGACCAAAGCAATGGCAGAAAGTGCTCCATTAACTCTTCTAGTGGCTTAAGTGTCTGTCGACACTCAGGACATTCACACACAGCACGAGCACTGGCCAAACTTCCGTGGCTTGTGCAGTCCTTGAGCTGTCCTGAAGCTATAAATTGCAGCAGGCTGCTATTATAAACAAGGAAAGCTGGAGACTGGCAAGTTGATTAAGACCATCACTTTGCATCACGTCTAACTTCTTTCCAGCTGCCCTGAGTAAAAGAAAAAGCCACCAGAAACCCTATGGCCTAATGACACTAAAACAAAAGAGTGACTCCCTGTCCTGCCCAGCTCTGGGGATACGCACGGAGCTTCACAACTCGGTTCCAGCTCACTTACCTCGTCCATTTTTTCTGATGTTGGAGTCTGGTCACCAGGTACCATTTCTTTAGCCTCCGAGGTCTCGATTTTGGAGGTCCTGCTCAGCTGATCAATGGGAGTCATGCTGGCCTCCGATGTCCCCCGGGAATTCTGACTCAGAGAAGCCGTCCCAGGTATGGGCTCATCGTCGTCAGAGTCAGGTAATGGCGTGGGGCTAATGTCCTCCAGGCCTGTGCTGGAAGGGCGCGAGGAAGGCGTCTGACCTCTGTAACCGGGCTGAGAGTTCGAACCGTACATCGGGATGGGAGAGAGCTGGGAAGAAGAGGAGGAGATGGGGCTACCTTCCATTCGGATCTCATTATCCGAGTCATGCTCGTTCAGAAAGGGTAATTTTGTTCTCTGCTCTTTTAAGAGCATCTCAATCCTTGAGTCTAAACTGTTATGCTGCATTTCGGACTCCATGGTCGGGGTGCCGGGGGTCTCGCTTCTCTCTGGAGTCTGAGAGAAGGATGCTGTGCTCGGTTCAGGAACAGAGTTCGAATCGGGCAAGGGTGGAGGAGGCTCCTCCTGTTTCTCCTTCACCGGGACAAAATCGATGTTAGTGGCAGCGCTGCTTTCCACAACCATCTCGGCGGGAGGTGGTGCAGGTCTGCGGTACTCTGATTCCCTGGAAGCCTGGGGAAACTGCGGCTCATCGGACTGGGGAAATACAGCTGGTGCTTGGTAGGGAGAGAAGGCAGATTTGTAGCTCGAAGAACTAGAGTGGCTCAAGGGAGGAGTGTGAGAGAACTGAACTGGCTCCTGCTGATGGGATTTGTAGGTACTAAACTGATGCTCTGTCCCTCGGTAAACACCTGCCGAGTTATGAACATAGTGATGTCCCGGCCGACGGTTGTAGGCATCTGTAAATTTTGTTTCATGTCTCCTGGGTTTGTACCCACTGTCCTGTCCAAAATGGTACACGGGCGTTGTCTGACGACTAGAATAGGTGGAATCCTGGGAAAACGGCGTCCCTAACCGTGGGGTGTGAGGTGTTCCCTGGGACTGGGGGGTAAATTGGCTGTATGAGTTTGGGGTGTCTTGCCGACAGCTGGAATAGGCTGTGTCATGGGAAAACGGCGTGCTGCTGTTTGGGGTAACGGATGATCCCGCAGAAGAAAGGTTACTGTCCTTCAGGCGCTTCAGGGAATCTGTCAACTATAAAAACAGAAGAGAGAAAAGCACCTAAACAAACACTTTGAAAAAGATATTTGTCTAATCCATTTGGTTTTCAGAGGAGTACCCAAGAGTTTGCACTGATTTCCACAAAAAAAAACCCCAAAAACCAGGTTGCAGCATCCCTGAAAACACAAACCATTATCCATTATTAACAGTCCCCTTTGATTTAAAAGTAAAAGGCAAGCAAGGAGGAACTTGTCTATAAGAGGAGGAAGAAGAAAGCAGATACAACAGTATTCCTTACAAGCTACACCCAAGAGCATCAGGTGAACAGGAGACTTCCACAATACTTTTAGCTAAAAGTTTCAACTTTTATCAGGTAAGGCTTGCCTAAATTGCACATAGGAAAGATAATTAAGAAAATTCTGAGATATTAAATTATCAATTTAACAAACTCTTTTTGCAAACAAACCAGAACACACAAATCAGCAAACTGTCAGCCTGCAACCAAACCTATGCAGCAGGGCTTTGTGTTGGTCCAACTGAGGGACCTCACCCACCACACTCTACCAAACAAACATTCACCTGTAACAACAAGGAGAAGGCTACATATAAAAAAGGCACAAAAAGTTCTCAACTGCTAAAAACACATTTTAAATTCCTTCCCAAAGACAAATGCTCAGGTAGAGCACAACTGATTATGGCATTTGAAACTGAAACCCTACAAGCCTACAGAGCAGCCAAGTAACTGCTCTGCAACTCACTTCACAGGCACATTCAGGGGGTTTCTAGGAGCAGCCCTGCTCCAACTCAGACTGCTGAGTCATAACAGTGCCACACTAATTATCAGTGCCAGAATCAATTTTCCATAATGCAAAGCAAGAGCTCAGTGAGAATCCTCCTTAGAGTCAAAGAGGCAGGACTGAGCTCCAGCTCCTCCAAAAGCACACCAGGATAGCAAACTGGTGAGGTTATAGACTGGCTGCTCATCTCCCAAGCACAGGTGGGTACAGAGACCCTTAAAACAATCTGCTTGTAACACGCCAACACCATCAAACTCAAGCTGAGCTCCCACCTGCCTGCTACGCTCACACACATCTCACCCACTGAACAGCGTGGACTTGCTCTCGGTGTGACCCCTTGAGACCGTGACCACATGGACATCAGGAGAATTTCTTCCTCAACTGTTCTAAACCTACAGAAAGGAGGTTTCTAAACCAGCCATATGCTTCCTGCTAAAATCCACATCTCTGCACCTCTGGTGTCGATGTGATGTGGGTTGTTTTTCAGTGGGGTTTGGATATGGCCTGGAGGCACGGACTGTGGCCCGCAGAACCGTTCGCTCTTTGCTGTTCTGCATGAGGGGGAAAGCAAATGTCAGTATTTTACTGAACTACAACAGCAAATGAGCTTGTTGGCAGATTCCAGTGACAAGAACATGATGCAAATAGTTAAAGTTACCCATAAAGCAACAACTTTGGAGGTAACTGCAAAAAAAATCAATTCAGATAATAATATAATACATGAACACAATATCTAGAGAAACAATCTAAAAGATAATTATAGCAAGGAATATTTTGGGGGATACTATCAATTAATTGCTTTGCTGTTAACCCTGAAAAGGGAGTAAGAACAAATCTGTCCATTTTTACTTGAGATGTGCTGCAAACAGCAGAAATGAAAAGTCAGGCCCTGCTCATAGTGGATTCTCAGCAAAATCACTACTTGCCTCCCTCCTGCCTTTAAAACCAGCTTGCTGGGAGGTAAGGAAGAATCAGCTTCTTCAAGATTCTGTTAAGAGGATACTGGGGTTTTGCCTTGCTGCTGTTGGGGTGGTTGGTGGGAGAAGAGGAGAATTTTTTTTTTTCAGATCAATGGGATTTTCACGTTCTTTGTACAGTTCGTACCTGTCTTGAAAACATCTGATCACAGAATTAATGAAATTACGGCCTTTATAAGAAGTCATAAGAATGCAGAAAATTAGAGAGAAGAAAAGAAAAATCTCTGCCAAATCTCTTTCAAATTTGATGCCTTAGAGGGGTTCCTAAGCCACAATCAGAAGCCAAAGTACATTTAGACAAGCCAAGGGAGCTGACGACTTCACAAAAACAGGCTTCACTTGCCCCTTGCAGGGGAGCAGACAATTAGAGAATCATACTCTAAATATCAAGGGAAAGCCCTCAGGAATTCTGTCCACTGCTTTTATTAACGACTGATTCCAGTGACTAATTAAGATTCTGAAAAATTGATTCCACTATTCGAGATCAGACATCTTCCATCTTTCAGCCTTTAAGCAAAGCTGAAGAATGTATGTGCGAAGGATTACACACTGCAGATGCTAGGCCAAATGTACCACTGTAAATCATTCCCCCTGACTTCAAGGGAATAATCTCATCTCAGGGACAGATCTGATCCAGTCTTAACTGCAGGAATTTCTAATGTTAATAGGGCACATACTGTCAGTTCTGTAGGTATTTTTCATTCAGAAAGACAAAAAGCACTTACCGCGCTAGGCAGACACTGGCATACAGATTAGCCACACGTGCTGCATTCGCAGATTTACATTTGCTATGGTAATTATGAGCAAATTATATTTAAATGTGAATTAATAACATCCACTGAAACTATGGCAAGACCAAAAAAAAATAAGCTAAATTAAAAGCATTAAAATGTTAAATGGTAATGATGCATTTCTTTGGAATTTTCTAGAAAGTTATTCTTAAAAAAAAGCCAAGTAAACATACCTGGAGAGTTTCATTGACAGTGGGTGATACATCCTGTTCGGTGCCTACAGGAAGGGTCTGAGGAGTGTAAAGACCATTTACAAGCAGTTCATAGAATCGCATGCGGGTTTCACCTGCAGAAATCACAACAGAAGAGTTGATTAAACATCAATCACACAGCCTATGTAAAAATACACATTCCTGACACCTACGTGACCCTGCTACCGCTCCCAGCCTGCTGCATCCGTGCAATGGAGCAGCAGGTATCGCCTCCAAGGCTTGCAGGGATCATTTTTAAATAATCTGCTGGGCAAGTGAAGTCAGAGACTCCCTTCTCCAGCCAAGACAAGGAGGTTTCTAAATCCTTTTTTCCTCTTCTCAGCCTGCTCGACAGCTCTGCTCTTTACCATGCTTTCTGGAGAGCAGCAGTTTCCCTCTTCTCCAAAGTGCCAAGCAAATAGCTTGCAGATTTGAGAAGTGAAACTCTGACCCAAGGGACAAGCTTCTGCCAACACCCAGAGCCACTTCAGAAAGCTCTCCCAGCACACCTTGCCAGTAGAAACTGGATGTTATTAACGCAGGTACGATGCACGGGAACACTGAGGACAAAACCATTAATGCTGCTTTTCCAAAAAGACAACGACTAGTCCTTTTATTTCCCCCTTAGTTTAAGGTGTGCTCAGTGGTGTCCTTCAAAGAATAAAAGCCAGAGAAGCAAGCTGTCCCATATATTGTTGCCTCAGCCTTTTCATTCCTAAATTCTACAAAGACCCAGTTTCTTAATATTGGATTTTTCATCACTACAAAAACCCAACCCTACTTATGTTGCAGCCTGTAAGAAATCCTATCATCAGCTTCAAAAGCAACAGAATCAGACCCCAAAATTGTCTGAATCTTGCTCTGAAAGATAAAGAATACACAGAAAAATGGACAGACCCAGCTCCTGAGCCCAGAAAATAAATTCAGGCAATTCTCCTGAAACATCCTGCAGGAACAAACTCCAAATGCCCTTTGAATCATTCCGTGCAATTTAAAAGCACCTGAGCCCAGAAAATAAATTCAGGCAAGATCTCTCCTGAAACGTCCTGCAGGATCAAACTCCAAACGCCCTTTGAATCATTCCGTGCAATTTAAAAGCAAAGTATCCCCCTTAGCACCATTCTGCATACTGGAAAAGACTCATTTACCTTGAACAAATGCTGCAGATGAGGCTACCTGGTTATCAAACCTCATTTCACAAAGTCTTGAGCCACATCCTCAACTATGTAAACTGTTCTAGCTCAACTAAAACCATGACAAAATAGATCTATTCAAGACAAGAGCTTGAAGAGATGCTTGAAATATTATGCTTGAAATCTTAACACACACGCCCCTCCATAAGACTACAGCCATGGATATGGAAGTGTTTGGCTTACTTTGTAACTTGTTTTTAAATAAATACAAAGTAATTGTTAGAAAGTTTCATTATTCTTCCTAGATCCCCAGTATAATGCAGTAAAAGTTACAATTTCATTTTCAAAGAGGTTTATGAAAGTGAAATGATTCCTATTTATTTCTCAAAGGACAGCTAATTATTAAGTGTGTCCATTCTGTAGACAGATAAACTGAGGCAGAGAAGCTGCTTTAAACTTGCCTGTCTTAGATTTTTTTTAGTTCCACATTCCCAGGCCTGTGCTCTGGCCAGACAGATAAAATGACACTTTTGCTCCTGGTATCTATTTTGCTAGACTATGAAAATTAAGTTAACCAACTTTTAATTCCCTTGACAAGCTGAATACTAGAAAGAAATGTTGAAAACTATACATATATATTTTAGGAACATCCTAACCTGCTAATACCATTTTAGGAATAACGTTTTGAGTTGATTCTGACAGATTATAGCACATTGACAGTCTTACTCTTTTAGAATGAAAGAGATGCAGCCATGGAAAAAAAATACATTAGAAGCATAGAGTGGCAAACAAAACAAAAATGCAAATTGAAACTAAGACTTCAATGTTTTCTCCCAAGAAACAGACACATAAAACCCCCTCATTTCCCTGATGCAAGGCTTGCAGAGAAGTTTATAAAAGGAGGAGAACAAGGAGGAATGTAGTACCATCAGCTTGGTTAAAATACCTCTTATTAATATGTCCACGACTTACGAGCCTGCTTTAGCTCACATTATTAAATCTACAAATGGTTAATTTAAATCTTAAATGTCATTTTTAACTTCAGATTTGAAAGTGAGCAGGGGAAGGAGGCTGTCTGTAAAAATGAATGATACAAGATTTTCAAAGTATACATACGTTAAGGTCAGGCTTAGCTCACAACAGAAATTATTATACATACTACTGTAGTTTTTCTTCTAACGGTGATCAGTAACGTCAACAAACACCCTACTACACCCTCTTCCCACGTGTGGCACACCAACTGCTGTACAGGTTGTGCACTAACATTGTTCAAACCTTTTAATATAGGACCCAAATACCAGCATTTTTCAGAAAATGGTGTTAACAATGTCCTCTTCCCAAGAAAGAGTGCAGTAAGTCAGTTTTTAACTAGAAAGGCTGTGTTTGCAATGAAGAAGTACAAACAGCAAGTGATCTAGTTTTAGACAACCTCCTCAGCTTCAGATATTTGCTAAAATTTGGGTATATTTTAGAAAAGCCCTTCACTAACACGCTTAGAGGAAAGAGAAAAGACAAAGCAGTGAAATGCAATGCTTTCATACTTCCAGAAACTTTATTGGGCTGCCCAGGGCTAGGCTCTGGGGCTGAGAGCCGGTTACCTCCAGGACTCGGAGCTCCTGTCGCTTTAAGAGACAGTCTCACACTTACACACTCGCACACACTGACAAGTGCTGCCTGTGCACTCTTTTGCTGCCAGCCTCCAGTTTGCTGTTAAGTATCAATGAAATGCCAGGCACGCAGAGGACAGCACCCAGCCCCGCTGCTGCCACCAGAACCCAGAGGTTTGGGTCACAGGAACCCCCAAGGTTTGCCCCAAAATCCCAAGTTTGCAGAAGGCAGGTGCCATGGGGTCCAGCAGCCCGCGGGGGTGGCTGAGTGAGGCCAGCTTAGGATGTGGAGATGGGGGCACGGGAAGGGCTCAGAGGACAGGGAGCAGGGGACAGGGCAGGGGACAGGCAGGGGATGGGCAGGATGGCAGCATTTTGCAAATTACAGGGCTGTCTCCTAGCAACAGACAACACATTTGGCTCCACGTGACTTACCAAGGCCCCAGAAACCAGAGCCGCTCGCAGGGGGACAGGAGCACTCCCTTCATATTTTTAATTGCCAGGCCCCCACTGTCTGCAACAGCCTCTCATTTTAGGACAGCAACGGGCAGGAGCACTGCAAACCACCAACGTCTGAGGCCAAAATGTGCCCCCTCACCTTTCGTATCCAGCTCCACGTGGATGATGTTGCCCATGACAGAGGTGTTGTGAAGGTGCTGGACAGCTTCCCGGGCACCCTTGACAGTGGCAAAGATCACTTTGGCGATGCCCAGGTGCTTCTTGTTCTTGGGGTTGTAGAGAATCTCCACCTCTTCCACTTCGCCGTATTTCTTGCACATGTCGGTCAAAAAGTTTTCGCGGATGTTGTCGTTCAGCTTGGCAAAGGTGACCTGCTTGGGAGGCACTGGCCCCACGTAAAATTCATCAATCTGGAAACGGGCACAAGGTGGGGGGCAATAAAATAACTGTCCTTGTTAATGAGCATGGGGAAGGGCATAAAGATAGCACGGGAAGGAGAGGGTTAAAGTATCCTGCAAACTTTGGGGAAAGAAAACTGCCTCCAAGGCTCTGGGATGAACCCCGGAGCTGAGCAGAGCCTCTGGCGCTGCAGCCATTCATTGAAACCGGCTCCTTTCTGGGCTAGAAATACATATTTTGAGCAGTGCTGTCAGCAGAGAGCCCCCCTCTGCTGTCTCCCACCCGAGGAGCCCCCAAGACACAGCTCCAAAACCAAGTGATCTCCTTAGACAGATGCACTGATTTCTCATTATCTTTATAGGACAGGATTATTGTTAAACAGTTTGCCAAATAATAATGTTAATAGGAATATGACTGTCATTTAAATGGTCCATTAAACTATTTGGAAGAGAAGCTTCACTCCCGGATAAACAAGAATACAGAGCTAAACCCAAAAGTCAGGGGCAGTACCTTGAATTTGGGGACAGACAGCTCCAACTCCTTAGTTTTGGTCCATATTCGCCCTATTCTGGGATCCCTGACACAATCCACAGGAGCGATTCCCGAGTTCTGGGAAGAGGAGGAGAAAAAGGAGAAAAACAGCAGTAACAGGGCTTGAAATTTAAGACACAAATAAAAGAAAAAATAAACCCCAAGGAAGCAGGGGCTGTCTCAAGGGAAGGGGAAAGCGCACACACACACACATACACACACGTGTCAAATTGCAATACTGCTGGGAAATGCACACAGATTGGAAACACAGAAAGAAAGCCGCAGGTTTGGGCTCCTTCTCGGGCTCCTGACAGTTGAATACACAGTGTCAGGTGGCAGTAAGTTTGTGTGTGTCCCCCAGACCCCCCTCCCACACACATGTGCTACGGGGCAGGGATTACCACGACCCGGAGGGACCCTCAGCCCCCAAAACGCCGGTAAGACAGAGGCAGGGGTTTTGGGGTTGGGGAGGAAATGGGGGGGGGGCACAACACAATGGGGGAAACCCACGACCCCCCCTCACTCACAGGCATGCTGAAATGTTGCCCATCGTAACGGTAGAGTTTGTGCTGTCCTTTTTTCAGAGCCGGGTCAATTATCAACTTGTAACTTCTCCAATGGTGATTTCTTTTCTCGACAGAAGTGCTGGCTTGCGTGCTGTTCTCCATTCCGTTGATCCAACCT
>NW_010316060.1:0-5540 GCF_000700745.2 Antrostomus carolinensis
TTTTTTGAGATTACTATGTAGGATTCCATGTGGTTTGGTCTAAATGCCTTTATTTATAGAGAGGAGAACACAAAGTAAGCTGAATATGCACAGTGGTTCCAGGAATTAGAGCCATTTGCTCTCATTCACTGTATGTTGTGAAGTGCTACTGTGCACAGGCAATTTAAGCAGCGTGAATTGTGTGATGGAACATAAGAGAAGTGGGAAAGATGCAACAGGAATTAATTTTTAGTTTTAGTTTATTCAAACACCTTCTCTAGAGAGCAATATAAAAAAGCAGCAAAGAGCAAAGTAGTTGACCACTATCTCAAAACCTGTCTGAGGGGTTAATATTTTGGGATTATCCCCTGATAACATGCAATGTATGCAATGAGAATAGAAAGAGAACAGGCCTTTTATGAGCCATTGGCAAATCTTGTTGTGTTTCTCTTCTTGCATTTTGAAACTTCATCTGTCATCCAAGAAAGAATATTTTATGTTTGTATATCTCTTCTTGTTCTTTAGAAAAGCTAATTTATTGCTACAGATATCTGTTGCCTGCAGTATTTCTTAAAGCTCCTTATACAGTAATTTTGTATGAATTGTATGCTAGCTGGTGTAACAAGCTGTTTTTCTAATGTATTCTAGCAAGTTGTCTTCCGAATATGAGAAAAGAAACCAAATACCCAGGCAAGTGCAAGATCTTCTGTTGGGTAATAGGCACCTTCATATCAACAGCTGCTAATAGCTTAAGGGATTGTGGGGAACCTCAGTGCCAGGCAGTGGGACCTAGTGCATGTGGCAGTGAACTAAGTCACAAAGCTACAGGTGACTAGGGCAAGCCACCCTGTTGAAATCTGCACTGGTTGCCCAGCATTACAGTGAGGACAGAAACATTTGCTGCTCTTTGGGATGCACTGCTTGTGAAAGGCACTAGATGAGAGCAACAAATTGTTATTGTTGAGAACAGGCAAAAGAACAGGTCATTTGACAAAAGGTGGTGTAAAGGCACCACTTGCTGCTGGGGAATATTTTCGCCTCTCTGGAAGCAGGTAAGAAGCTGAGTGAGCTTGTCCAGTCTTAAGCAGGACTGCATAACTGCTTTTAAAGTGCGGTTTTAAAAGCCTGTTTAAACTCTGTCACCAAGTTCATATTTTCATCTTGTGATGGAGTGTTTCACCTGTAATGATGATCCAAAATTATAATTTACATCATGAAACTTAAAAAATACAAATTCTAAAACTAAGAGCTTTAATGAACATGCATATTTTAAATTCTGCCCGTGGTTGAGTTAATGTGTAGTTTAATACTGTATTGTATACTTTTCCCCTAAAATATGGAGTATAAAACATGCAACCTATATGGCAAGGCCAAGTGTTCTTGTTGGGAGTTTGGACTTGCTTTGTCTAATTTTCTGTTGATGATGCTGTGATGGTTTGACTGCATTCTTGATGTTATGCTTGCAGAAGTTTCTGCTCCTTTTATATGCATTTTATAAGTTTTGGACTCAGAAAAATGTTTTTGATGGTGTATGGTTAAACTGTGCAAGTGTCTTTAGAGTTTTGTTTACAGTTAATTTTATAGCATTTCCTTCTGTTTTGGGTTAGGCTTAAATAATGATCTCAGCTTCACTAGTATTTTAGTTCTGTCTGTCAAATGCACAGGCTTGGCTCCTACTGTGTGCTCCACTTACCAGTTAATTAATGGTTTTCTCCTAAAAGCATATGACCACTGGTACTATGTTGTTGCTCTAAGTTGCTTCCACTAATTACTGCTGTTATGTGAAAGATCCATACTTGATAAAAGGCCTGAGTATTGCTGCATGTTCTTAATGAACTAATGGATTTATTGAACAATATGAGGTTTGCTGTTCTTCTGACTGTGCATGTATGTTAAAGGTGATGATGCAACAAAAATGTGTCTTCCAGGCTTTCAGGTTCCTTACAGACAAATCTTGGTCATAAAATTCACAGCAGCAAGCAGATGGCTGAAACCTGGAAGTGTTGCTGTGGAGTCTAGCAAGAGAAAACTTACTCCTCAGTAACAGCAGAACATTAACACACTCGGAGTAATATCTCACTAGCAGTGACAGCATATTGCATTGTGGCTTAATTGTGTTTAATGGAGTCCTGCAATCTCCATGATTCATCTGCACACATCAAAACAGGGCACTTCCCAGTTCATCTGCTTGTAGAAAAACACGACAGCTTTCCATAACCCGTTTGGTAGAGTACTGGAAACACCTCAGATATTCCCTCTCCCTCCTTGTGGTTTATCTTTCTCTTCTCTAGTATGTTAATGTCACAAATTAAAAACAAACAAACAATCAAAAAAAAAACCCCAAACAAAACAAACCTCAAACCAAACAAAAAATCCCCCAACACTTTCCCTCACCTGCCACTTACTTAAAATATTCACACTCAGTTTACTTCTGTTTTTTGCTAGACAGGGAACAAACAGACTTGAGCAAGGGTTTTTTTGTCATCCATCCAAAAGCATTCACCCTTCTAGAAGCATGTGGGTGATGAGAGACTTGGAATGCACATGTCATGTTCCAGGTCAGAAAAATACTGTGAAAATCCTCCAGGAAAAAAAGGAAATTGGAACTTGACAATTCTGGTGCCTTTTAAAATCAGAGTTGTATTTCTGCTAGTGGGTAGATATGAGATGGTGGAGTCCTTGTGTTGTGGAAGATGATAGTGACAAAATCCACACTAGAACTGAGCATGACTGAGACTTTATCTGAAGTCTCTTAACACTATCTTCAATACACTTCAAAAAAAGCTATTTAAAAGTTAACATTTTTAATGCTCTCTCTTTGCTCTTAATTAGGTAACTTCTGTTTCTTAAAAGCATCTGCTGAGGGTACTGGTTTTAAGAATTTTTCCCAGAAGTAAACTTGTAGCTCAACCTTTTTCTTAGTATTTGCGTTTTAATATACACAATTCAATTCTTTATAACAACAACAACAAAAAAAAAGGGTGATACGGTAACTATCTAGGCTGGCAGTCCAAAACAGCTGTACCAGAACTCTGTCAGTACTACTAAAACCAGTAACATGCAACCTAAAAGCATATACGTCATGTCTTAGTTGTACAATAGTTGCCTTTTGTCTTTTTGCACGTTAAATTTAGGACTGGTTTCTAGCTGAGTCGTATGACAGCCCAGCTTGTCTAACCAGGAAACCGAAACTGCACTGAAGCAGTTCCCCTCAGCTATTTGAAAGCTGGAAGGATGGGAAGTGCAACTAGCGCTGATGGGCAGGTGATGCCGTGTGCAGGGAAATCTGAAATAGAAGACAGGAAACTTTTTCTCCAACTTGTCATTTTCCTCTTAACAGACCCACCTGAAAGGGCTTCTTTGCCAAGTGGTTTTACTGAGTTCAGTCACTTTGCATCTACTTGAAGGATGGTCCAGTGGATCTCAGTTTCCTTCTGTGGTTCACATGAGTCTGCCCAGCAAGCCTGCAGTAGAGGGAAGTCCACGGGTCTGCAGAAGCTGCTATGTGCTTTCGTGCGTTTGAAATTATTTGAGTGTGAGAGAAATGTCTTTGGGCTCCTCATGCTGCAAACCTTGACTCAGTCCCCAACCTAACCCATGGAATTGCCACAGCAACGCCCCTTTATTAGGAAAGAATGATAAAAGAAATCCAGGAACAATTGGGTTGGATTGCTTGTTTGAACTGCAGTGATATTGATATGTGTCTTTTTAAAATAGATCCAATTACAAAACTGTGGGGCCTAGGTTTGAAGAGACTGTCAACCATTTAGTCAACAGGGAGAGGGACAGACATTTGCTCCATGGGTCTATTCTCTGAAGGTTTTTGTTGAATATAGTTTTTTGACTCTATAGAATAGTTGTACTGTATTCTGAAACAGATTGCTGTACTTGTTCCCTTTTGGTAGGAAAAAATGTGCATTGGTACGTAGAGTTGATGGACCTTCTGTTAGTGAAGTTAACCACATAGTTTTCATTGACAGGACAAGCTACAAAGACGTTGGCTTTGGTGAAAGCAGGCTCTATAGAAACCACCATATAAGCCATTCACACATGCACACATTTATATAAGCATCTGTTTCTTGACAGAGGTTTTAAGTTTAAAAAAAGTAGCTTGGATTTAAAAATTCCAGTCCATGTTGAAATAGTTTACTTCCTGTCTACTCTGTTGCTGCCACACTTTTCGTCAAATCCCACGTTGTCAGTTTGTGACCTTTCTTGGGTCCGATGGCAGCATCTAAGTACCAGTGGGAGTTCTACGACAGTGTTGTCTCAGCTTTCTGTGCCCCTTACGAAGGAAAGCATTGAATGCTGATGTGTTATCATTGCCTCTTTTTTGTCTTCATTGCTAATGCCAGAGGGGTATTTAAATGTCTAGAAATTATTCTCTCTCTTGCAAGTGTATAGCTGGAGGAAGCCCCTTTATTGTCTCCTGCTGTCACAAGCAACCATATAATTTTTAGAATCTGATCAAACACTACTTTGAAATTAATTAGATTTGTGCCCTTAAAGGGGTTTTGTTTTACAGTTCTCTAAATATATGTTAATTCCTTTTTCCATTTCACCTAACTTTAGACATTTTAAAGTTGGATGTTGAAGTCTGATCTAGCCACACCAGTTGAAAAAGGCACTTGCAGAGAGTCATTCATCTGTTGTATTTTAGTTGTCTGTTTTACACTGACACTAAATACACCTCTCTCCACTCTTGAGTTAATAGGCTCAGGCTTAGACATCCTGCTCAGGGACACCTACAGTGAGAGACAGATGAATCTTAGGATAAAGACCGAAAGGAGCTGGTTTAGCAAAGTCTGCTGTTTACACTGCCAAGCTGCCAGGTTTTGCTCTGAGCAAAAGTGTTTGGGGAATGATGGGAGAAGCGGTTCACCTCTCAGGGCAGAGGGAACGGTAGCCTCAGGTGGGGTTAGCAGGAGTTGGCAATCAACAGTTGCAAATAAGAAGGCAACCAGCATCACTCTTAAGATGCCAGGTGACATGACACCTTTCGCAATGCATGCAAGGACCATTTTCTTTCCTCCCTTACTTTGTAAGGGTTCAGTGCCTTCGACACAGCCCTTGCAGGGAGCGGAGCAGTCAGGCATGCTCTGTGGCACAGCTGTTGAGGTCTTGGTGCCATCGCTTCAGATGCAGGATGCTTTGCAGTCACTGCTTTGTTAGCCCCCTGGTACGCGCTCAGCAAATTCTCTGTAGCTGCCTGATTTGTTTTTAAGAACTGGCTGTGCAAATGAGGCGTGTGAATTTTTTTCCTTCAAGGTTTATTAGAACTATGTAAATGGGAGCCAGTGTTTTTTGCAGGAGTGAGTGACATTATTTCTGTATGATAGCTTGGTCTGAATAAAGCATGGCTTGGTTAATTCCCAGCCTGCAGCTCAGGCATTTTGCCTTCAGAACACTTTGATGCTGTGCCACAACTACAGGAAGTGAAAAAGCCTAGAACTGCAACCAGCAGGCAGAGCCCAATGTGGTGTCACCTGTAGCAGGTTACTTGCTCCAAATTGTTATACCTGGGCCAGTAAAAGTTCACTGATCCTCCTCCCCCGCCCCCC
>NW_010316061.1:0-29042 GCF_000700745.2 Antrostomus carolinensis
GTTTTCCTTTTCTCCCCAACATACCTGTAGAAGCTTTTTTTGTTGCCCTTGACATCTCTGGCCAAATTTAATTCTGTCAGGGCCTTGGCTTTCCTAACCTGATCCCTAGCTTCTTGGGCAATTTCTCTGTATTCCTTTCAGGTTACCTTCCACCCTCTGTAGGCTTCTTTTTTGATCTTACGTTTGTTCAGAAGCTTCCTGTCCATCCATGCAGGCCTCCTGCGTCTTTTGCCTGCCTTCCTTTTTGCTGGGATGCACCCCTCCTGGACTTGGAGGAAGAGATCTTTGAGTACAAACCAGCTGTCCTAAGCCCCTCTTCCCTCCAGGAATTCATCCCATAGTACCTGAGCAAGCAGGTCCCTGAAAGGTCAAAATCTGCTCTCCTGAAATCCAGGGTCAAAAGTTTACAATGCACCTTCCTCACTGTCCTAAGGATCTCGAATTCTACCATCTCATGGTGACTACAACCACAGCTGCCCGAGAGCATCACATTCCCCACTAGCCCCTCCTTTTTGGTGAGAACAAGGTCCAGCATGGCACCTCTCCTCGTTGGTTCCTCGACCACTTGGAGAAGGAAATTGTCATCCATGCATTTCAGGAACCGCCTGGATTTTTTGTGGCCTGCTGTGGTGTCCCTCCAACAGATATCAGGGTGGTTGAAGTCCCCCATGAGGACCAGGGCTTGTGAATGTGAGGCTGCTCCTATCTGCCTATAGAGGGCCTCATCTGCTTGGTCTCCCTGGTCTAGCGGTCTGTAGCAGATCCCCATTGTAACATCCCCTTTCCCTGCCTTCCCTTTAATCCTGACCCATAAGCTCTTGGTTAGCTCCTCATCGATCTCCAGATGGAGTTCCTGGACTTGAAAGGGAGTATTTCATCAAGGTCTACCTGGACCTTATCTTCCTCAAGGACAAACTTAAGTAACATGCTTATCATCACACCCGAACAAGAGAAAAGGTTGGAGGTCACACAGCAAATAATGCTACAGAAAAGCTGGAAAGGCCACTACGCCTCTGTACTGAATACCTTCCCTGTCGCTTCCTTTGATTGACAATGCAACAAGCCTTGTTAACGCCAGTCAGCATATGAGAATTAACTTAGACCCATGTCATCAAGAGTATAAACCTGGTATTTAGAATCCCCTAGTTTGAGCATGAGAACCCCAGCTACTGGAAACGGGCCTGAACCTTTCTCTCTTCCCCAGGCAGGGACACCTCTTTGGTAAGATTTTCACCCATGACTACATTGTGTGCTACCCAGGAAAACATTGTTAACTAATTACTAACTCGAGCTTGGTTTTTGCAGTAAGTGTATTTATCACTGACAGTTCTGAACTTGTTATATATGTCACCTTAATAAACTTTATATCTGCTTCAACTTTGTGAAACTATCTCAGTGAAAATCCATGAGAGGGCTCTGGCAGGCATATGTTGACTCTGATAAGTGGCTAACCAAATAATTCTTTAGTCATAAAACTGTTAATCAAGTCTGGGCTAAGGTCAGATTAAGCCGCACCTAGACTCCTCTCTGAGAAGGAGTTTAGAAAGCAAGGGGGTCTGTCCTGAAACTCATGATTTAATGTGAGGTCTTTGCTCAGTCACATGCCAGACTAATACTTTTAACACAACACTTAATCACCAGTGGTCAATGTTCACCTCCAAAAAAGAACATTGGAGGTTCTCAAAAGAGACCAAAGAGGAGAGATTTCCATAATATTTTACGCATTTATTTCACACTATCACTGATGAAGGCTGGCTTGTCTAAATTTGTTTATCCCTTGAAACACAAGATGTTGCTTCAAGCAATGCTGTGATCCTCTCAAGATGATTTCTTCTTCATAAATAGTGTAATTCTACTTTGTATGTAAAACAAGATATCTGCAGTTATGGATCTAGATTGCAGCTTAAAAGAAAAAGGTTTTCCAGATCTATATCCTTTCCAGCAACCGCTTGCTTGGATGACTTGAAAAGTGTCATGTGTCAGGCACTGCCAGACAAGTCCTCTTCTAACAAACTGCATTAGACAGTTTTCTTTATTGTTAAAAACAGATACAGTTTTTAACAATAAAAACTGTATTGTTTTTAAGTGCACTCCTGAAACCAAATGAAAATTAAAACTCTTTTAATAAAGAGTTAGTTTTAAGACTGAGCAACCAGAAAAGCTGGCTGCTGTGTGAAGTTAGGTAGCAATGCAGCTCATCTAATACACAATGCAGCTCATTTAATATACATGTGAAAGGAAGAAGATGAGCACTTCTTAGCCTCTGCCTGCATTCACAAGAGTCTATCTATGGCTCTACTGATCATATTAAAATATATATTGCATATAACTACTATAATTTTCTGCCTGGAAAGGAAAATCAAAGTGGAAAACAGACTATTTAGTCAATGCATAATGAAAGATCTGAAAACTATGAACTAGAAAAAACTTCCACATATTTTATGTCAATAACATGCTTATGTGAATATAAAATCTGGTCTCCATTTGAAAAAGAAAATCAGTAAATAAAAGCATTCAATGTGTGGTTTCGTACACTCAAAACTGTTAGAAAGCAGATAAGAAGATAATGTACATGCTAATGCAGGAAAGATCAAATAATAAGATATGAAAGGTATTCTGATCTCTTTGTGCACGTTCAGTCTAGTGATTTCTGAGTACTGTAATGGTCAACCACTCAAAAGAGTGTTCACAGACCTAAATCTTGATTCATACAGATACCAACTTGAAGTGAAAACACATCTTTTTCCAGAAAAGAATTAGAGGCGTATTTACCTATATGCTATCAATATAACAGTATTTAAAACATTAAAATAAAAATTAAATTATATATTATTGTGGCCATACTTTTATGTCAAGGTTGACTGGCTTATGTCAAATATTGGTTTATTTGCCTCAAAAGGCACCATTTCCTCAAGTTCTGCTCAGTGTGAGGTAGCAGAGCATGGGCCAACTTGCCCAGCAACTTACCTACGAATTTGCAATTCAAGCAAGATATCTTAATGTCATGCTCAGGCAGCTTTATACCATTTTGCTTTGAATTCGAACATAAAGTCAGATCTCCTGTCTCAGAAAGACATAGATTTTTCATAAGTAAAGCTCTCTTTTTGAATGTGATTTTGTTTTTAAATCCTCAGTCTTACAGACCTGACAACCACACAAGCTCTGAATGAGAAAGTATCAAAGGAAAATGTGACATCTCAAGGTCTCCTCACAACTGGTGTTAAAAGGCTTGTAATGGGACCAACTAATTCATGGCAAAGTTTGAGGAAATATATTGAATTTCATGTATGTATACAGTAACAGCATGAACTGCCTTTAAAGGCTGAATATCCTGCATATGTCTATTTAGACACCATAAAAATGGATAAACAGGAATTCACCTGTTAATCTGGTTCAGGTAGTTCATCTATTTTCCTATCCGATGGTGTGGTTGAAAAAAAATGCAACCTAGAAATTCAATTCAAACTGCAGTTTAAAGTAAAGAAAATGATTTCTGATTTTTTACAACATCTGTATTTCATCAGTTGATTTTGTGAAAAATACATAAATCAATATAAACCACTGTGATAGTCTTTGAAATATGTTTTTAGTTGAACCTGATCTAATTTCAGTTTATGCTTTGACTTTTACATTAATTTCCATCACACTTGCTATGAAAAATCCACATTGACAAGCAACAGTACAGGTAGCATTACACCGAAAATACATCCTGAATCCTGGGGTATTCACATGCATGTTTGTGTGTACAAACTACAAAATTGTCCTTGATTTGAAACTAACATTGGCCAAAAGTGCTTCATGCATAGCCAATAACTACATTTACATGCCCACAAATTTCACTGGAAAGAGGTATCATAACCTTACTAAGGATCTAGCAAACCCATGTTCAGGCTGATACTCTAAAAGGTAAAATCCTTGCTGCACTCAATTCAGCAGGTGAAACAGAAAAAAGGGAATTTTTAAATTAAAAAAAAAAAAAAACAAAAACTTTTATCGTTATTGGCAAAACAGCAAGGTGCATATTGGAATGCTCCTTCCCTGTGTGTGCAGGTCCTAGAGCCTTGCTGCATAATTGGCCTCATGTCTTACTATTTCTGACATAAAATTGGCTAATCATTGGCCTTAGTCCTTAGTGCTTCCAAGCTATTCCTTTTTTACTCTCTCAGAACTTCCAGAGGTTCTTGACTTGTATTTAAGTGTGATTTTGACTATGTTCTGTCTTTCTAAGGTTCTTTTGCATTCAAAGTTACTTCATCATTCCAAAGTCCTTTCCACTGCATCATATTTCAACTGTACACTTTCAGTTATGGTTTGCCAGGAATACAGTTCATTAAAAAAAATTGTTAGCTAGAATAAGATTAAGACTAATGTTTTCTTCCCACTGGAAAATTTCTGATCACATGTGTGTGTCCAAGGAGAATGAAAAAAATAGCAGGGTGATGGACTTGTAATCAATCAGGAGTCTGGCCGCTGAGCAATCAGAAGTGGAAGACTGGGTTCCTGTTGCCATGCCTAGTAGAGTCACAGACTGTCAGACCTCGTATGAGTATTTGGAAACACTTTGGGTAATCCTTGAATGCCACCAAGGTCTGACTCAGCAAAGCACTTAGGCAGCTACTTGTCTTTAAACCCGGTGTGTTCTGGTGTCTTGGAGCTTAAATATCTGAACGCAAACAAAAGGGGTGAGCAGTTTTCCTGGTAGGTAACAGTACATGATTTCTACTTGCACTTCAAGTACCTACCGTGAGAGACTAGACTCCAAAACATCTACTAGAGAGACACATGGAAAAGAGGTTCAATTTTTTATAGCATTAGAAGAGTGATCCTACTGAGATTTCACTTGAATTTTCCTGTATTATTTAAACCTAGCAAACTGAGAGTTCAGAAAAAACAAAAGAAATTCTTATGGTTAAAGCAGAATACATAAGATTGGAAGACAGAGATTCAATTCCCAGGTCTGCCACAATGAGTGACTTTTAGGCTTTGAGGGGGGGGGAGCGGGGAAGCTACCCCAAACCCTTAACATTTTATTTTTGCACTCCGGCATGGTTGTGGTTACAGTGTAAACATATATAGGGAGCAAGGATGTGTCCTTCTCATTCTCCCTACCTCCACGATGATGTAACAAGCAGAGGGGCTCACAGTGAAAGGTATAACAGGAGAAAACTACATTATCTCTGATGCTATCTTTTGTCTGGCTTCCAACATATATTTCTAAAGCTGTAGGGAACATAGCACAACAGCACACACAGATTCAATAATTCTTGGTATCGCCACAGAGAAACAAAAGATTTTCTTAATGGATTTGAGTGGGAAAATAAAGCTCTGTTTTCTTTGATGCCCTTTCTACTTTCTCAATGAATTCAAGCCTGTGCACAAAGGCAGAAAAATATTACACATTATCTCACAACTTGTTTGAGAGTTACAGAGAAAAAAGGATCCACAAATGTGAAGATCCAAATTTTTTAAGGTGCAGTAAAAGCTACTGTTGCCTTTGTATAAATACTGACTGGAGACAGGGAGCAGTACAAAGCTCTGTACAAAATACAGAAGATAAGCATGAACTGGACAGGTTGCTCAAAGCCTCATCCAACCTGCCCTTAAACACTTCCAAGGGGGAGCATCCACAGCTTCGCTGGGCAACCTGTTCCAGTGTCTGATCACCCTCACAGTGAAGAATTTCTTCCTCATATCTAATCTAAACCTACCCTCTTCCAGTTTATAGTCATTTCCCCTTGTTCTATCACTACCTGCCTTTGTAAAAAGTCCCTCCTCAGCCCTCCTGTAGGCTCCTTCAGGTATTGGAAGGCAGCTACCCCCATGTCCTTCTCCTTAGGACTGCTCTCTATCCATTCTCTGCCCAGCCTGTTTTTGTGCTTGGGATTGCCCTCACCCAGGTGCATCACAGCTGGTTCCCTAACTTTGTATCATTCAAATTTTGAGTGAAAACAAAGAAAGTACATTTTGAAAAAGCACAAAGAAGCTGTGTAGCTCTTTGCAATGGGATATGCTGAAGGCTAACCAGATCAGGAGATTAAAAACAAGAATAATGATAAATTCATGAAGACGAGGTCATTTGTGGCTGCTAAGAGATGCAACCCAGGTCAGATTGGAAGCTGGGACAGCACACCAGAAACAGCCACCCATACACAGCACTGCCTCTCCAGGCAGCAGTCAAAGACAGACACTTTGGGCAAACCAAAGGAATAGCAGCTTTTACCTGGTTTAGGCTGTACAAAGAGAGGGAGCACAACATTGTCCCTTGTGAAATCCCAGCACAGAGAAGCTTTAAGCTAGCATCAAGAAGGCATCAGCCCTCACTCATATGACTTCATACTGCCATGCAGACAGCAGGAACAGATACACGGTGTCCTCACTGCTCTGCCATTTGTTGACCTTCACCTGTCAAGAATCCCTGAAATCTATCACCATCTGACTCAAGTCAGAGCAGCTCTTAAGCTTCTTTAGTCTTAACCAGCATCAGGATCTAAGCTCAGTGTGATAAAATCACCAGCTCCCCGGTTACCCTGCCTCTGATTTTCCAAGTATGATATCTGACTTCTTGCATTTCCACAGTCTACCTTTTGTTGCAGGTCAATTTTGAAGGCTGTAGACTTCATCTCACCTGCTGACCCTGCCACCAAAGTTTTGTGTTGAAATGCAGTCGCAGGCATTTCAAGTGCCTACTTCTTCTATAAGAAAATAACTATTCTAAAAATAGAGCACTAAGTCCTAGTGCTGAGCAAAAGCTGCTAAGTCAGAGAAAGAAAAAGTCAGCTAGGTAAAAAATCTGATGTCAGTGGAAAAATAAGTAAATAAGTCGGAAACATTAGTCATACCAATGGCTCTGTTGGACCTGATGCTGTTATATTTTTATTTTTTTTTTTAATGGAATGATTTTATCTATGTTAAAAATCAGCAGTTAATAAGCTGTAACAAGGTAATCTTTATATTTCTATGTTTTGTATTTAAATGTACGGAAGATATTTACACAGTGTTAGTTTCATACACAAATATTTAAGAAATGAGAGGATGATTTTTATGTGTATGTAAAAGTATGCTTATATCTACACTATTTAATCTGTCTTGCTTTCTCTAGGGCCAAATTCTCCTTCTGGTCACATCAAGGTAAATCCAGAGTAATTTGATGGTTATTGACATGCTTCCTTATAGCCTGTTCAAAGGTAACTCAGAGAATTTGGTTTACAGGGAAAGTGATGAAGAAATTTGACCAGCTGCTGCAGCAAGATACAAAGCACTCATACCTTTATGCCATTGTCCCACCTCATCTTATACCATGTGTGTTTTGCTGTTGTCCATCTCATCTTTCTGCAGCAACTGGAAGGCTGGAATGGAGCATCTGGATAGATTTGTGAATAAATACCACTTCTTGAACTGACCCTTTGATCGTGGGGGGACAATGCTAATTTCAGTAAAATAATACCTTGGTATGCTCAACTTCAATACATCCTGCTTGGGTCGAACTTTCTTTAGAGGTCCCTGCTAGATAGCCAAGTCTGATTACATAGCTGTAGTCTTTCATCCATACTTTTTCCTTAGTAAGTTACCCTGCCAGCTTTTCAGCAAAGTTTTCCCCACATTAAGAGAGATTAGATTAAATCTAAGTACCAAGGAATAAAATGTTCCTGTCTCCAGGCTTCAGGAAATACCTAGACTGCTTTTTGTATTTGTTTCTTCCCTTGGTGCTTCTTCTGATCAAAACCCCCACGTATTTTTAATTAAAGTATCCCCATCTTTCTCTACCAAAGTTATCTCTTCATTCGCTATGACAGGTTCTCTGGAAAACCAGCTTTGAGATTATTAAGGTCAATTAGCCACCAGAGGGAGCCCACATATCCTCTTGAATGTAACCGTACCGCATGATTAGAAGCAAAGCAAGATAGAAATGCAAAACTGCTTCTTTGTACGGTAACTATGGGGAGTATTTCAGTAAGACTGAGGTAAGAATATGCAATGCGGCACCAGAGATGCTTGCGACAATAGGAGCACAAATTCAGATGCCAAAAATAGATATATTTAAGAAAAACAACAAAGTGAAAATATCATGAGTCCAGATAAATTGGTACAGTTCTGACAACAGGGCTGCTCTGATTTATGATAGCTAAAAGTCAGGTCTGGAAAGTGTGAAGGGTTCAGTGGTCCAATGTTTCTTCTTCTTACTAATCTCAATGCATTGCAAAGCTCAGATTGAAGCCAATTAGTTAGTTTTTTTTCTTCTTCTTGAAGAGAGGAGTTGGGATGATTTCATCAAAAGCTTACTGATTTTTATTAGGTAAGGCCCACTCAAATACAGACTTCTTCCTCCATTTTCAGTCGCAGACCAGCCTGACTTAAGGAGAAACATATTAATTTTAGTCCTTTGTGTAACTCAGAGAAGAAAAAGAGAGCCTGTGCTGAGAGGTTTTGAAGGACTACTGCAACATGCTTTGTGACAATCCTTTCTGTGCCCACATGTACATGAAAGGCAGTCACAGCTGCAGTTTCTTTATCACTTCAAATTAACTCCACAGCTATCCTTAAAACAGACAACCTTTTTCTTAATTTCAACCTCTGTCAAGGCTTACATAATAATAAAAAAATACACACATGCACATATATCCATTTATAGAATACCTATCTATCTCCTTGTTATTAACACCTACTTAATTACAGTAACATTATTAATAGTAATTGATCTTTTTTATTTAAGTTCATTTGATTCTCTTCAGGCTACAAACAAAAGTGACTCACAAGCACAGCCTCCTGCTGCTTGGGACTTCTGCTTCTGTCAGTTCTCCTGCACCAAGAAACATCTGTGTGCGTGCATACAAATTTAAGCTAGAGCTAGACAGTGTTCTTGAAAACTTAGTTTCTGGCTAGAAGCAATAGAGGTTTTCATCTCATTTCATATAAAGGTTGTCTGTCAGTACTGTGAACAGGCTGGTGATTAATCTGACCAGAAGCTGGAAAGCTGTGTTTTTGCAAGGCAGTGCTAAAACTCACGTGCAGAGGAGTTCTAGTCTCCCTGTATATTGTTGAATAACAGGCTATTCCCTTCCTTAGCGTTGCTTGAAGATAGCTCAGCTTCTGTATTGAACACTATATTTTGCTAAAATTATCCCTCTGCTGAGGAGTGACAGATTTTGGAAGTGTCAGTGATTATACATCTGTAATTTGAGAAGCAGGTATGTTCTCCATCATTTATACAGTTTGAGGATACTTAGTATAACAGGGAGGGTTTTTTGTGTGTGTCTAAAATCAAGCAAATTAGTGACAATCCTTTCTTTCAGAGCTTTAACTGAATCAGCAAATCCCCATATTCAGACCTAATTTTATTGAAAGCATTTATTTGATTTAGAGTACTGAAGGCAGGTAGTTGGTTTTGCTGCTTTCGATAGCTTCCTGAGAAAAGGATTCATCTCTAAACAATGGGAATACAGTTAAGAGGGAGAACTGCTACAGCTGTCAATAAAAGTCCTGTTTCTTGCTGTTCTGCCTCCATGCTACATGATTTGTTGCTAAAGGTATAGTTGAGAAGAAAACACTTGTTCAATTTCCTCTGAAGACTTCAGAATAATTTTTATCTATAACAAGAAAAAACAAGAAAAGAGATGAAAATTGACAATACAGAAAGCAGAATATTTAGTAAATGCTGCTATTAGGCCTTAATAAATTAAGTACAAGAAAAAAAAAAAAATCAATAGGCACTGTCCTTGAAATGCTACAGAAATTAAAGCTTTCAACTGTGGAGTGGGGTTTTTTTATTTTTTAATTTTTTTAAAGAGGCAGAGGAAGAAAGGAAATAAAAATAATCCTTCAATAAAATACTGTCACAAGGTGGTTCTGAAGTTGGGACGTGCACAGTGAGTTTGAAGTATAGAATCATAGAATTGTTTTGGTTGGAAAAGACCCTTAAGATAAACAAGTCCAACCATTAACCTAACACTGCCAAGTCCACCACTAAACTGGGTCCCTAAGCACCACACTTACACCTCTTTTAAATACCTCCAGGAATGATGACTCAATCATTTCCCTGGACAGCCTGTTCCAAAGCTTGAAAGCACTTTTGGTGAAGTTTTTCCTAATATCCAATCTAAACCTCCCCTGGTGCAACTTGAGGACATTTCCTGTCATCCTATCACATGTTACTTGGGAGAAGAGATCAACACCCACCTTACTACAACTTCCTTTCAGGTAGTTATAGAGTAGTTTTTAATTGCAAAGCATCTCTAAGATGTGCTATTTAAATATACATAGCTTATATGTGTACAATCCAGAGCACGTTTTCATAGGCAACTGAGGAGGCATCTAAATAACAGTTATGCACCCTGGCCACCCATGACCACTGCAGAAACAACTGGAAATCATTAGTGTTCTCAGACGGTTTTCAAATCAGCCCTCTGAAGCTCATATCAGAGGACAGGATCAGTTGCCCTCTGAAACTTCTTTTTTACCCTCTTGATCAAAAAAGAGCACTTAGATGATAAGCTTTCACAGTCTGGAGCAATTTATAGCAGTGAGTTAGAGAATTTAGACAGAAGGGTACACTTACTCCAGAGCTTTAGATACCTTTAATTTGAATTGCCAAACCACTCCCACATCAAATATTCTCTTTGACTCAGTCTATATTCCCACTGTAATCAAGAACTCTTTGTACTAAACTTTCTTTAAAAGGATAAAGGCAAGAATAAACTTAATTGACTCAGCTGTTCCACACAAACTTTCTATTCTTTTCTACTGCTGAACATTTACTGATATGTTTTAGATCTGACCTGAAGACTTCCACTCTTGCTCTTTCAGTGATTGTTTGATCAGACATATATCACCTATCACATTCCAGAATAACAGGCCATAGTTAAGTATAGCAGTATTTTCCTTCAGTCTTATCTGATATATTAACATTCTCCTAAAGCCACTCTTCTTCATTTCCTTTATTCTCATAGAATTAAACAGATTATGCCTGGAGATCAATAACGGATCCTCTAAACCATCCCAAGAGACTCTGTTGACAGCTGCTATAGACCTTTTCACTGGCCGGTCTCTTCCTAATTTCTAAACTCAATTTAGTATTGGATGCATTATATTTATTGTCACAATGTTCTTATTCTAAATCCTTTTTCTCCCTCCACAGAATATTCTTATATTGAATATACATGAAGAATCACTTTAGGAACTCAGCAGAAGAAGAGGGAGTTTGAATCACCTTTTGAACCATAAAAATAAGGTTTAGGGATACTCTTTTACATGTACATTGATTTTTTTCTGTTGTTGTTATATATATTCAGCAAAGATTTCTACAACTTTGAAGAAGGATGGCAAGTACCATCTACTTGGTAAGTTATCAGGCTAAGTAATTCAACCTTCAAGGGTATGTTCATGAGAAAAAAACAAACAGTAAATAAGGTTAATATCTTACAAATTTTCACCTGAAGATACAAAAAAAAATTGTCAACAGATCACTTCTTTCTCTTTTACTTTTTTACACTTTGTAGACATATTATGATTAGATGACTCAATTAAGTGACAACAGAAGGTATAGTGCAGGGGAAGAAGTAAAAAACAGCCTTACTGAATGTAGTTTTGTGGTCTTGAACTACAGTCATCCATCTTAATATCAGTGTCCAGAAGCAATGAAAAGCTCAGGCAGAAACAATGAAATATATATATGTATATACATATTTTTTCATGTGTTCAGATAGAAACTTTCATTCTCAGATATGAATTTTTAAGTGTGAGTTACATGCACAAAGCTACCATCTGGTATTTATAAAAAAAAAAGTACAAAAAATTGTGAAGAAAAAAATTGACTCAACATGTTTTGGCTGATGGCATTTTGTAGTCATTATCATTAAAGTTTTCTTGAAATGTGTTAGCAATTTGAAAAATTCCTGTTACAACATAGGAAAGTCCTCATAGAAGTATTTAGTTTAAAAGAAGTTCTGATCTAAAGGGAACAACAGAAAAGCAACACTTCCTTCCAATGTTGAGCCAAAACAAAGTGAATGGTTATTAGAAATAATGTAATTTTTAATTAGAAATTTGGGGTTCTGTTTCAATTATAAACATGAAATCTGTTCTATATTCAGGATGAAAATGTACCTCATGAAAACCAGTGAGAACTCCTGTCCATAACTTTAAAGTTAATAACAGTTTTTCTTGCTTTCTAGCAATTAAGTTATGCTGCAACACTGCTGTCTGGGCAAGTGGTCCAAATGTTAGTGGGATATCCTCTTAACTTCAGCCTTTCTTCATGTTAATTCTCCACCTCTGAATGGAAAATAAAAACTACATATACACTTCCTTCCACCATCTTTTTACAGAAGAAAAACAAGAAGTAAATGCACAAATACTGGATGCTAACTGGAGTATCTGAGCTGGAAGGGAGAAAGGAGACAGAAATAAGGCCTGAAATCAATCTAATGTGGGTGTTTGTAACTTTTCCCTGTCAATGATTCACTTATTTTATTTCTAGACATTTATTTTTAAAAAGGGTATGCCACAGCTGGGTTCTATTGTGCTCCCAGGTACCATCTAATTCCAGAAATACCATATTATTAATTTAAAGCTAGAGTGTACTTCAATAAACATTCAAAACACAAAGTAGAGAAAATTTCCAGGTAATCCATCTTCCAAGACTTCTCCGAGATTGTACACTGGTATTCCTTTGATGGTATCATGACACTCATGAAAGCTCTTAAGGCAGACAGGGCTTTTCAATTGGTTATTTCTATAAAGAGCAATCACTGCATAAGTTGAAACAATTCTTCTATTTTTACATGAGAAAGAGACTGTGACAGAGAGTACTTTACTACTTTACTTTACTACTACTACTTTACTTTACTATTGTAAATTACAATGAAAACAAGAAACCAAGAAACAAAAAATCCTTGCCATGGGAAACCCAAGTAAGAGCGATAATTTCAAAATTAACAATAACTTCAAAACATAAATTTTTTCTTATATCCTTTGTCTACTTCAGTTAAAGCACATTTTTTTTCCATTATTTTTCCAAGGTTCTACCTACTTCTCATTTTCTAAAGGGAGGTAGTTTTTTTAGTCCAGGACATTACCTACTTATCTACTTCAGTTTATTATCTGTATAGTTTGGTGTCAAACTCTTATCTATGATGTCATCAGTCCAAATAGTAATAATCAGGAGAGAGAGGAATGTAAAAAAAGCAGTAAAGAAAATAAAATTAAACAGAGAGAATAATATTTCAGCAATAGAGATGAAATTTAACATAACTTCCACATAGCATAACACTTGAACTCATGAAAAAGTATGTTTTCACTCAAGTGTCATAACTGGACTCCCTGTATTTCTCCTGTGTGGGTCTGGTTGAGATGGAGTTAATGGTCCTCATAGCAGCCCTTATAGTGATGTGGTGTGTATTGGTAGCTAGAAAGGTGTTGATAATACACCAGTGTTTTGGTTACTACTGAGCAGTGCTCACACAGCATCAAGGACTTCTCTCAAAACTTCTCCCTCCTCACCAGCAGGCTAGGAGTGGGCAAAAGCTTGGAAGAGGACATTGACCCAAACTGACCAAAGGGATATTCCATACCATATGTCATCTGCTCAGCAATAAAAGTTAAGGAAAAGGAATAGGGAGGAACATTCCTTATTACAATATTTGTCATCTGGACCGACTGCTACACTTCCTGGGAAGTGGCTGGGCATCACCTGCTGATTGCAAGTAGAGACTAAATATTTTGTTTTGTTTTGTTTTTTCCTTTGTTCCTGCACACAGCCTTTGCTTTTGCTTCATTAGACTGCCTTTATCTTGATCCATGAATTCTTTTCCATCTTATTTTATCTTCCCCTGCCCCATCCTGCTGAGGAGGGGAGTGACAGCAGCTTGGTGGGCACCTGTTATCCAGTCAAGGTCAGCCCACTACAGTTCTCTTTGGTGCCTAACATGAGGGTTGATCCTGGCTGGATGGCAGATGCCCACCAAGCTGTTCTACCACTCTCCCTCCTAAACTGGACAGGAGACATAAAAATATGATGACGGGCTTGTGGATCAAGACAAGGACAGGGAGAGACCAGTCACCAATTACCATCATGAGCAAAATAGACTTGACTCAGGGAAATTATTTTCATTTATTGCCAATCAAATCAGAGTAGGGTAATGTTGTGGATGGAGTGAGAGACGCACTTCACTCATAAGAGAGAAGCAACAATATACTGATATAAAACAGTGAGTTAACAAACTTCAATAGTAAATATGACAGTGGTTTAACAAGATTCTATGGCAAGGTATGCTTGATTATTTACCATATAGAGGACAGGGTCATATAAAACTATCAGAGAGACCCTCTCATTGAGTCATGAGGTTCAGAAAGGACCCCCTTTCTTTCTAAACTCCTTCTCAGAGAAGAGACTAGGTGCAGCTGTATCCAATCATAGTCCCAGACTTGGCCAATGATTTACGTCTAAAGGATTATACGTATGCACAATTAATCCTTTATATCACTTAGCTAAGATTTCAAAGTTTCAGCACTTATTCCTAATTCACTTACTGAACAACTGACGTGATAAAGATTCTCAGCCTTGAGGAGTAAACTTGAGAGCTGTTCCTACTCAAGGGGAGATCCTGGCATGCAGCCTGCTGTCATTTCAGGAGAACTCAAAGGGCCTGGGGCTGCCCACTATTTATGAGAGAACCTTAGGCAAATTAAACTGATATGTCTCAGATAAGAGTAGAGCAATATCCTCACACCAGAGAGAAAAGGTCCTAAAGAAAACAAATTAGTTTGCCAGGTGCCTAGAGTCAGAAATGAATCTGAGTCACACTGTCCAAAAGACAACATGGCGTTCCCTGACCCAGATAGTTTATTGCCTACAGGTTTTCCTCAAATAATACTCAGTGTAAAAGTGAGTGTCAGGGACCCATCATTTTCATATGAAAGAGTTAGACATGGAGTCAACACAGAAACTTCTATGATAACTCATTTTATTAATCAATATGTATATATTACTTTCTGTATTACAGAATTCTCTTGTTAGCAGTAGGTTATCAGTATGTGCTAATAAATTCATGTCAGATAATACATGCAAAAATAAGTAAAACTCCTAGCATAGACTTTTTTTCTTACAAAAAATATTCACTTCATAGCTGAGGAAGTACAGGTATTGTTTTCAGAGTCTTCATGGTAGTAACACACACTTGTTAAATGAAACTGCAGGCTTAAAAATTTGAAAAAAGTAGTCAGAAAGGACACTTAGCTGAAGCCTGGAGAATAAATATTTCTGCACTGCAATAAAACTTCTGTGCTGACTTGACCAACAAGAATATTTTTTTCTCCTTCTCTCCCAGCAGCATGTCTAAAGTGATGTTTATTCTTACTTTGACTGGTCTGTAGCATGACAAGCTTTCAAATATGGCAGAAATCCTGTGGAGGAAATCTGCCTCTGACTGAAATTAACAAAAATGGGGTGTTGTAAATGTCACACACACACAGAGTCACACACATATAGAATGACAGCCTACATGGCTTTGCTTTTCTGGCTTGCAAGTACAACAAAATATTAATTACTTTTTACTACACATTATTCGCTTAGCTCCACATTCACAAAAATCTGTACAGAAGTTGAATACTTCATAAACTATAGAAAAAAACACACTTGGAAAACATTTTTTCCTAGAAAACTAGTTAAATTTTGCCATAATCATAATTGTTCTTCTTAGTTGAAGAACAATTTCTTTCATGATCAAACATTGATTGATATTTAAACTTCGATCTGTTCCTTAATGTTGGATCTCTTAGCCATACATGGGCAACCAAGTTGGAGACAACTGCAAACAAAATGACAAAGTTAAAATTTTATTTCACAGTGGTTTCCAAGCTGATTGCCTCCAGGGTTCTCCTGCAATGACATGTGCTTTCTAAGATAGCGAGTTTATTAGAGTGCAAACACAGAAATAGGATTTGTCTCTATTTGTGTCTTTTATAAGACTTAGTATTTACCTGAAATTAAAAGACAATTAATATAATCTAAGCACAGAGGAAAGGTTCAGATTTTTTTCTTTTTTTTTTTTTTTTTTAGAAACTGTTTTAAAAATTCTTTTCTTTTAGTACATAGCACTATATTTTAGATTATATTTTGGCACTCTTGCTATTAATGTTTTTCTGGGACAAAATGTTATGCTATATTTAGAAATAATTTCTGGGCTCTTAAATCAAGGAGGTACTTCTGAAAATATTATTGAAATATTAAAATTTAAAAATATTTTTTCTTGTTATGAAATATTAAAATATTTTTGCCAAAATAGTCCTCACAAGTCCTAGATCTCCATCCACACAAACACCAAATCACATGAAATTCCATGTATGGTTTTGTTGCTTTAGTGTATCATATTCCATATTTATTGCACAAAAAAAAATTGCTTAAAAAAAGATTTCAATAAGTCTTAATGTCTAAAAAACCCCATACCTATGTGTAAATAACACTTAATATTTGTTTTAATTTGGTTAAGGATTGTGCACACCCTAGAAAGAACAGATGTTAAATCAAATGAATAAGTATACCTAGCATACACTTATTTCTCCTTTTATTACACATTTTTGGCAGTTCTAGAACCATAAAAAATGGTCTTACTATGATATATATGCATGACAGTTTAAAACCACATTAATCTGCTTTATTTCACTAAAAGGAAAAAAAAGGAAAAAAAAAATTTCCACAATTGTAGCATTGAGAAAAGCCCATTCAACAAATCTCTCTTATTTGCAACCTATTAAAAAGATAACAATCAAAAAAACCCACAAAGTGTATCATGGACAGTAGAATAATTCCCAAACACTCAGAAGACTCAGGATAAGGTTATTAATTTCCAACCAGAACACAATTATTTGCATCTTGCCTTGAAAGATCAGTGCTCTTCCTATCACAAAGGTACCTGAAAAAGATCAACTCAGATATGTTTTTCTACAGTAACTTTTTAAGATTTTGAGTTGTTCTAGAGTGTGTATGTTTGGTTTTAGCAGATAAAAACATTAAATAGAGAATAGATGTACATAACAAAGATCTGGACAGTTGCAGGACTTATGGGCATCAATAATATGTTTCTGAAATACTCAGTTCTGCAGTTTATCAATACTTATTCTAAAATGTTGAGAGACTATAAAATGTCTTGTTAAACAAAAAAGAGAATCATGATGTTACCCATTTCAAAAAGTCAAAGTACTGCAACTGCAATTTTTATTTTTTTATTTTTTTTTTCCCCAACTAACAGGTAACTTCATATTTCAGAGTTCACAGAGTACGAAGAGATAAAGTATTCTCTTTTAATCACAGCTTATCTTTCGTATTCGAGCAGTATATTTTAATTTTTTATTATTTGCTACACATCACCAAACTCCATATTTTGGAGTATCTGGGTGCTTGTAGATACAAACTTGTAGCTACAGAACCATTGTCCTTTGCATACTCAAAAATCCCGTTAATGTTATCAGAAGGCAGGAGTTTGTAAGGAAAGCAGAACTGTGTCTGAAACAACAATGTATTTTTTTTTTTGGCACTACCATCTTCATATTCCTTTCATACAAACTGACCTTTTACTTAAGTTTCCCCACCTGTTATCTTCAAAAATATCAATATCCTTATAAAAGAAAAGAAAACAAAACTCATTGTAGATCAAAACTGACACAGAATACATGGTGCACTTCTGGCACTGGAAGACAAGCACAAGCTATAAAGGTCACAGGAGGATCCTCAGAGGCCACTAAATGCAATTCCCTGACACAGGAAGCTCAAGAAATCTATTTCTCCCATGCCGGGCTGTGTGAGAGAGCTTTCTGGTTCTTCTGAGAGGTCTTATCACCCTACTCTGCAAGATGTACCCCAAGTGTACAGCCCAGCCTAGAAGAAGGATGCCATGACTATTCACACTTTTAACCAAAAAGCCAAGGCACATTGGGAAAAGGGCCCGGCTGTTACACTGCGGGCTACCCTGCCTGTTCACCTTTCTCCCAAAGCACCACTCGTCTTCCTTGGTCTGTCTTTGCTGCTGAGGGGAGTGTATCAGCAGAATAGATGCAGGGGCTGCCCTGGCTGGTGAATGGGAGGGTGACTGGTTCCCAGTTAAGCGTGCTGGGGAATGGATTCCTTTTGCTTATGGCCACTGCAGAAACACCATGAGAAATCAGGGAAACCTGAAGAAGACTTCAACCCCCCTCGCCTCTATGGCAGCAAAGGATTAACTCCCCTCTCTAAAAAAAGCATTTAGACTCCCTGCCAGCATCCTCAGTGCTTGCCTATGGCTATGCATGGGACTGGAAGGCATCTGAGAAGCTAGTCCAGCACCCATACACTTGTGCTGCAGCTTCCTGGTGCTTACCCAGGCCCTTCCAAAATTCACATTTTGAAAGTCCAATCATTTCTTTCCAGCCTTCTTCCAAATTCTTACTTGGCTCTTAGCTTTGTTTTCAGAGGTGCCAGCAAGTCATGCATGACAGATCCAGTGTACCAAGCTGATGTATAAAACTGACATTGCAAGTTAATGTCAGAATATTAGATGTGGTTTGCAGTTAGCTGTCTTTAGGGACTTATATGGCTGCAGAGCCCTTTGTGAGCATGTGGCACACCACTCACATTATAAACCACTAACAACATTATCAAAAATCTTTGTAATATTCTTCTACAGCATAAATGAATGGCTGCATGCACAGTCTAACTGCCAAAGGTTTGCTCTGGTTGTGTTTCCTTGTCCTCAGTTTCTGTCTGCAATTAGTAATAATCTTCCTAGAGACAATTACTCAAACAAACCACAACTACATGTAGTATTTCTAGAACTTCTATTTTGCAGGATATTGTTCTGATACAGTGACTGTCTTTTGTGCTCTCTCTGAGAACAAATCAGAGCTTAATAATAGACCAAGTATAGAGACGTACAGAGAGTGCATTAAAGTCACCTCCACTTTTCCTAACAAACACATTGCCATCTGTCATCCCTGTAACAGCCTGTGAAGGCAAAGAAATTTCAGTTTGAAGAAATGATCTAGAAAGAACCAGTCACTGCATTTGCATTGATTACTGCAAATGTGCTGCTGTAAGGGCAAACTTGTTTGGGAACGGGAGTCTGAACTCTTATAATCTCATGCAAAGGTACAGGAGGGAAAATGGGAACCTAGGGAAAGGCATAATTATAGTGTCTTCCTGTCAAATGGCTGGAGGGATAAAATGTCATCTTCCTGCATAATAAATAAATTAGAATTTCAATATTTAAGTCCTTGTCAGAGAGAAGATCTGTCACAGAATAACCATTAATTTCTATGCTGCCTCTAGGGTAATTTTTCACCATTGAGGGCATTTGACTGTTAAATGCTGATATAAATTAAATAAATGCTTATAAAGTCTGAGATATCTAATCAAGAAAACCCAGAAAATATTAAAATGACATTTCTCCCCCCCTCTCACAACAGTTGCTGGTTGTGATATCCAGATGTGAAGCATCTAATGAACGTAATAGCATCTATTTTAGGAACTACTGTAGCATCAATTTTACTTTGCAGATCACGACACATTAGAAAAAAATTAAAGACAAGGAAATTGTGGTGTCCCTGTCATTTGACTTCATCAGTGGCACTTTGTAGTTTATCCTTGAAACCTGTCAGACTCTCAGTAAACAACATTACTTCAGTGTCATCTATATTCACCAGAAAATCCTAATAGCTGTTGAGGTAACCTTGACTGTCAGTCATGAACATGAATAGTAACCAACAGTGACCACATTAGGGCTCTGGTCACATCACTCTTACCCAGACAGTCTTTGCTTCTCCTTTCTTCACACTTGCATTTCTTTTTATCCTCACATCACATCTTCTTTATTGGACTCGCTACAATGGATCTTCTCTCTCTATTCCTAAAGAAAAGGTGCAAATATATTAAAATTTATATTTTTGATCAACTATTTTTTTTAATCACCATAATACAGTACCAAGGTATATTGTTTATTGTAAAATCAAAACTAATGTAAAGAAAAAAATGAGTTACCATATTTTAAAACTGTTTTTCTTATCTAACAAAAACACTTTCAAAGTGGGGTTTTTTGGGGGGAAAACCAAACCAAACCAAAACAAAACAGAACAAAACAAAAAATTCCCTTAATTTTGTGTTTTCCAAAAGAAATGGTTAATTTCAAAGCCCACCATTTGACCAAATAAAATTTTTTAATTATGTCTTTTTGCAATCCCACTTTTTGACAAATTTACTGCTCACAGGAGTCAAGTACCTTCTACTGGCATCTTCCTTCCATGGGCTTCTCTCTCTGCCCATGGCAGTCTCAGTACCCTTGTGTGCTCTGGAAGACAATGTAATGAGGAGCAGCCAGAGCTCAGAAAGCAAAGTAGCAGCAGATGAATATCAAGACCACTGCAGAAACCCTTGGATTTATTAGATAGCTTTAAATCATGCAGGACTGTCAGTGGAGGCAGCTTTTTGGAGAAAATCCCTCAGATGTTGCCTGAACTGCCTGCCAGGATCTGACCTTAACCTTTCAGGAAAAGTATATCAGGAACTCAAGGGATATAGTAAAGTTTATCAGGAACTTAATTGGAAAAGTTCCACGGTGAAAATTTGTACAGACGCACAAAAGCCAGAGACATATCTCCTTGCCTGTCATCTTGGTCATCATTACCCTTGGTGTCTACTTAGCAGAAAATTTTACCCTGCCTGCAAACAAGTGATCATTATTCCACCCAGTTTTGCCTGGTTAGCTATTATCTAGATACTAATTCCATCCCCCCATCCTCACACCCCCACACACCCCGCCCTGTCTGTTACCATAGAGATGGGAAGCACAAGGTGAAAGCACAGCAATGTTTTGTTCACAAAGCAGGAATCACTCCCTACACTTGCAGACAGAGTGCTTAAAGGAAGTTCCTCTGCTGAAAAAATGGAAGGCTCCTTTATGATGGCACTTGGGTATTTTTATAGTCACTGTGCCTCAAATAGCTTCCTGAAAGCCCATCTGAAAAATGTCATGACCCTGGGCAATCTAACTACATCTTTTTTTATGTTTCCCACATCATCATCATTAGGAAGGATAAGTCTGGAGGGCAGATCCAGCCTTCAGCTATACCTGTGAAACCTCATTGTCTTCAAATCAAAGTTGTAATGACATGTGTGCTTGGAAGTGAAGTTGCACAATGGTAGGTCACGGTATAAAGTGCTCAGAAAGCCTTTGTTACTGCTGCCAAAGTGTCAGGTGAAAAGAACCCAGCTTAATTGTTAAAGCCCAGAGTGAGTTTCCAGGCTGGCAGCTTAAACAAGAAAAGGTTATCTCCGAAGAACTGTTGCAGAGAGTAATGTTGAGATGTAACTCAAGCACATCACATCCATGGAAACTAGGCAGGAGAGAGTAGTTCATCCAGGGTACAAATAATTAATCTTAGTTTATGAGTACCCTGCTCTTGGGAACCACATGGTCTTTACAGCTTTAACAGCCATCATCTCTTAAATGTTAGAGAGCATCTTCCCAGCAGATACGACCTCTCTTGAAAATACTGTCAAGATAAGGTAAACCAGGGCTTTTCTATTTAAGAGCATTTGATGAACTATGAGTTAGAATTGCTATTGGTGGATGAGATAGTGATAAATAGTAGTCAAGTGAGGTTTCCACAGACAACTGAGAGCATAGTTGAATAATGATATGTTTTGCTCATTTAGTGACTGGATTGGTCAAAAACAAGACTTGCATCTACAATTTCTACAGGTACTTAGAAGACTGGGGCAAAAAAATAATGTCCTAATCAAGCATTGCAGCCAGGCTCAGAGTGTTAATACTTGGAAATCTGATGCAGATTTTATATCTGAAATTGATGGGTTTTGTGAGTCATGCTCTATATAAAGTTTAATGTATATTCTCTCCTTACAACATCCAAACATTAGTCCTCAAGGAATAATAACTCCATCATTTGGGAGGGCTGGGGGGTGGGGGAGGAGGTTAACATTCATTTTCTCCTTACTTTTTAATCCGTGAGGTGGCATAGTGACATTACATGACTACTCGGTGCAAGATACACCTCTTTATAGAGCAGTCCTGCAGCAACAAACTTGTGGCCAAGCTTTATATTTTTCAGCCATTAAATATCAAGCATTTTATTCCACTCAGAGATTAAAAACAGAGGTAAAATAAAAACTGTAGAATATGCTGAATAGGTTAGAGACGCATTTTGTTCTTGTGGCTGTGCCATGTTATTTTATTAGTTTATTTTTAAAAAGTGCTATGTAAGCACTGTTAGAGTGGAAAGGTTGCTGTAGAAACCAAGTTCCACAAAAAAAGCAGTAAAAACATCAAATTCTTTTATACTAGTGTATTCCTTTATAAAACAGGATGGTATGCAAGACTTATGAGTTTCAGAGGAGAAAACAGAATTTCATTTTCTGGTGTTGTTCTCAAGAATACCAAAAAATTGAAAACTCTTAGCTCCTACTGGACTTACTGCAAATATCTGCTGCCAGACAGAATATTCCTTCTGACAGGATTCCGCTCACCAAGTCCTTTGCAATCCAAGGGCTCTACTAGTTTTCAATCAAAGAGAAAGGAACATAATGCAGAAGCTGTCATTGGCTATGGATGACTATGGCCTGTGGGAAGTTTTGGAGAAGAAAGATGCTTGTAGAGCATTTCTTTGGTGAAATTAGTTTAGATTGAGCTTAACACTGAACACTGTCATAAATAAAATGAAAGAAAGATAGAACACATTTAGGAGAAGTGGAAGGTGATCTATGGATTAGAAGAAGCTTTTCTTTTAAAATTCAGATTATTTCAGACACACTCACCTGTAAACTGAGGATCAGCAATGACTAACCCTATCAAAAGCGTTAAAAGCAGTAACCAAATATTTTATTATGAATCTTTAACACAATATTTATGTCCTCTTTGCTTTGATAACACTCAAGGCTAAATAAATAACAAGTAAGATTCATGCCTCAGTTTTCAAAATTTATTTCAGGGGGGTTACAATAAGTAATGTCTGGTTGTACCATCTTTTTGTCACCTAACTGAAGACAACGCTCATGTCCCACAGCAGTAGAGGAGAGATTAGGATAATACAGTTTCTTAGGAGATTACTGAAGAACTCTAAAACAGATTAATATTATATTTGACTAACAGATAGTAAATAGAATTCATATGGAATTAATGGCATCATTGCATCAAAATCATCAATGTATACCCTGAACATTGCTATTTCAAGGTATTTCTCTCATTTCTAACAGCATGCCTAGTGTAAAATCTGTTGGGAATTCAAATTGTGTTTCCACGGCTGTGACCTGTGTCAGAACAGAAGGAAAATATACAATGATTCAGAGCACTACAACTATGAGAAGATGATGCACACTCCAGCCAGTACATCTTGATGGCCTCTCTGGCGTGAGCCTCTATAAGGCAAGACAGTAAAAGAAACAGGTCATACACCCTTAGACCTTGACACATCTAATAGTCAAGTTAACAAATTAAACTGCAAAAAATATACTACCTTGCTGTTCTTTAAACGTAGTTTGAGGATAGCATCCAGAGCATAAATGTGTCTGCTTGACTAAGTGTTGTACCTCCACGGTTTTCAGCTACCTTGTCATTTGCCCATGTTAACATGTACATCCATCTAATGCACATTAGAATGCATTGCGCTGCCTTGTGTTCAAAGCAATCATCCACTGCTAAATCTTCACACTGTGACTCTTCTCTGTGACTTGATTCTAGGTAGTCTGGGCAATCAAGCAGCCAATAATGGAGGGCAAACATTAACTTGCACTTAAGTTCTAACTTTTTGCTTATACATTTTGCATACATGACATGGCCCAAGGATATTCCTAAATTATAAGTTCGAAGCTGTGGTTAGTATTTAATGTAACTAGTGATGCACATCTTACAGATATGTTCTTAAAAACAAAGAGAACCTATTATCTTATGTCTTTGAATATAGCATTTCTCTGTTAGATGATCATACAATGAATTTACATAAACCTTTACACTTTAAAATATGCTGGCACCCAATGCTACAGCAGAAAAGCCTGATCATTTATAGAAAAGTCTCTCTGATAAATGTCACTTAGCATCTTTAGATACAAATGATGAGTATATATAAAGAAGACGGTAACAAAGGAGATGAACAGAACTGTGAAACAGATAAGACTTGCAATTAGAGAGATCTGGCAGGATCTGAACTCCTGTTTAACTCACAGGGTTATCAGTGTACGTGTTCAGATGCAAACTTTGACCTAGCTCCAGGAGAATCTACAAGTCTGACAGATAACACACACAAAAAAAATATTGCTTGACACAATAAAGCAGCAGTTTTCAACTTTACGGGTGAACATTCTCTTTAATAATGTGAGCTGTCACTGAGCCTGGTGTTAAAGCAGGCCCCAGATGATCAGCGCTTCATTTGCAATGGTACAGGGTAGCACTTGAGACTGACAGAGGCAATACTTAGACCATCTACCTACTCAAAGTGAAGTTTAGCAACTGATTGTAAAGAAGGAAAAAAGAAACCTGCAATCATTTCCAGACTTGGAGTTGTCAATTCTTTCTACTCATGCAGCCTTTTCTCACTGCTGATGACTGCGAAGGCCTTAGTACTTTATCATATAGGTGGAGGAGATCTACAATATCCCAATCTTCCTGGGATATGCACACAATATTCTCAGCATTACTGGGCCCTAGAGTGACTAGAAGGAAGCAAAAGCAAAAGAGGGTTTTTACAGGGGAATGCTGGTGTGTCATAAAGCATCATTGCAATAAAAACCTCCTGAAAGAAGAAAACCTTACCTCAGACTATGTGTACTCTCCCATATGCAGAAAGCATGGCTGGAATCCTTTTTTCTGTTAAAAAGCCCTGAGGCTTATCCAGAAATGCCAAGAAGCAAGATCATGAGATTTCTGCCTCATCTGATTCTTTGGAAAAAAGTTACCTCTTAAAAGAACATAAGCTATTTGCTCATGGCACAGGTCACAGTCAGTGATTCATACATTTTTATTTCTACTTTCATCCCATTATTGATGGCATTTGTACAGTTAAGTGAAGTTTGTTTTTTTTTATTTTATTTTTTATTTACAGTAGCAGGTACTCTGTTCTAGTAGTGTTTTGGTTTCAAATTTTAAGCTCCTGAAGTTTCTCATCCTCAATGCCTTTCTGTTTTTTTTTACTTTCTCAGAAGTCCAGAAGTAGAGAGAGGCATGTGCTTATTTCATTATAGCACATATTCCAGGAAAAGACCTGAAATACTTTTATCAATTGCAGAGCCAAATATGCTGAAGTTTATGCTTCCCATTCAAGATTTTTTCAAGACCAGGTTTATAGTATCTTTCTCTCATCACTTAGCTTGCTTGCCTTTATTCTATTTTATTCTCTTGACTTGCTAAACATTTTTATTCAAAGATATTTAGAAATAAATTCCAGCTTAACTAAAAGGAACAGAAGCTTTGCCATTAACTTCAATAAAGTTGGAGTTTTGCTCATACAATTTGATTTCTAAGCATTCACAGGGTTATTTGAGAGAGCTTCTCAACTCTATGCTGCTTGCAGCAGAAATATCTAATTTTGTGTCTGTATAACACCAAGCTTAATTGTTCCAACGTCTAGTTAGAGTATTTAAATAAATATTAGTGAAATATTAAAAGAATAATATCTCTTTAAGAGTTTAAATCAAAGACCACAAGCAGCTTGAAAGAAATGTCACCTTTTAAAATGTTAATTTTCCAATTTCAATGTATTCTACTTAACATACTACTAGGAGTAGGACAAATGGCATGTTCAGATTGCACTTTATTGCCTCATCAATGGATTTATCTGCTCTGATAAGTTTATTTTCAGTCTAGATACATAACACAATCTACACAAAATATTATTTTTTTAATCTTTAGCTGAACAATGCAAGTTTTACCTTCCTGATTATTTTATTATTGCATTTAATTGTAAATACTATTCATGTATTGCCTCAAATTCAAGTTCAGTGCATTCTTTTGAACAAAAAGAAATATGAAATGCTCTAGAGTTTCATCAAAATAACAAATAATGTTATATGCATATGTAAATAAGATCCTGTGAGAGTGTTAACAACCAGCATCTTCATACGAAAAGAATATGAAATCATATACCTGTTATATGAGAGTCCTATGATATGAGACTGTGGCACTAATCAGAACAAAATTTTAGCGAATGTTACCCTTGTAGGATTTCATTAGATAACAGAACTTAATATATCACCCAATATATACTACAATATACAGTCAAGCTTCCAGCTGACTTAATAATTTTGATTAACCCAATAAAATAGATGTTCACTAAAAAACCTCTAAAGCTCTGAAAATATGTCCAGTGGTAACATCTGCACAGATGCAGACTTATAGACTATTTATCCTATAGTTATTTACTCACATGTATATGTAGCTATAAATGCAAGGCCTAAAATCTGAAACTCCTCTGTCTTCAAAAGATAATGGATTACACCAAATTAGTCATACAATTGTATTTATATATCACCTCAGGCACAGAAATGAGTGGCAAAGCTCCAGGAAAACTCTCTGTCTTACCTCAGTAAAGGTATTAGGAAATCTTTAGTACAACATTTCTATAGCAATGCAAAAAAAATGAATTTTGAACATGAGATACCAGCAGCACTAAAACACTCTTCTACAAAGTAATTAAGTTTATTCCAAGTCTGTAAAGCTTCATGGAACATTTGGGTAAATATGCTATTAGAAATATTATTTTTATAAGGATCACAGCAGCAAATATACCATGTGGGAGTTTCAGCAGCAGACCAACCCCAAAGAGACAACAATACTACTGAGGAGGAAAGCCACCTCCTGTTCTGTATTTCATAATGTGAAGAAACTATGGAGATTTCGCTGCCTAATGGCTTTAAGTTGCAGGCAAATTCAGCAGTCATCATTCCAACAGCTCATTTGTTTGGGTCAAGCAGAGAAAATCGTCAAAAACAGTTATAAACAAGGCTATAGAGACAAGGCAAATGATGCAGTTACATGAGCTTCCTGACTGTTTTACACTCAAATTGACATTGTTCCTGGGGAGTGGGGAAATGGGAGGAAAAGGGTACTCTGAGGACTCAGCTTACTTATTTTGAACTTTCTGCTGCTCCTACGCAAGGTGTGATAGTTTCACTGGGCTAGTCCTTGGCTTGCAGCCAATACAGCTGTTCATCCATTTTACCCTCACAGCCCAGGGAACAGGTGAGAGGATTACGGGCAAGGATAAGGAGGCATGCAGGTTGAGATAAGAAGAGTTTAACGAAAAAAATAAAAGAAAACTTAAAATACTACCAATATTAAAATAGTAGTGATAATGATAACAGTAACAAAATATACAAATGAGTGACACACAGTGCAACTGCTCACCACCAACTGACCAAGCCCGACCCGATCCCAGAAGAGCAGCAGTCCCAAACTGAAGCTGCAATCCTGGAAGAACGAGAGCCCGAGCGAAAGCTAGAGAGAGCAAAAGAGGAAGAGCCCCTCACTGATATACTGGACATGATGTGATATGATATGGAATATCCCATTGGCATACCCAAATGCCAATTTAGCTTATTAATTTAAATATTCATCACCCCCTTAGATCTTGCTCTTGTAGACTAACAAAACATGAAGTCCTTCACCTCCAGCCACAGAAATGCAAACACTGGTATGTTATCAGTGTTCAGTGTTTCTCTCATAACAAATCCCATGCTGAAAGCAAAATGCAGCACTATTCCAAACAGTGAAAAGAAACCCAGCTGTGCTCCAGCTAAAAACCAAGTCACAAGGTTACAGTAAATCTAGCATAACTGAATAAAAATAGTAATAGAATTAATCCAGCTGTGCTAATTTTTTAATACAGCTTGCTTAACCTGTAGAACAGGTTAAGCTGTCATAAGACAGCAGCAAGGTTAAAAGGTCAATGAGATTGAATATAGTTTTGCAGTGTAAATATGCACAGCTATGTTAGATAGGATGCAGATGCATGAGATACTGTCCCCACCAGGCTGTTATTCACATTCTTTTCTGGTTTAATAAAGTATCACAGAGGATGTTTATTTTTATTTGGGTTTCTCATATCAGTGTGCAAGAGCACAGGTCAAAGCAGGAAGGCTGATACAACAAACTGTTAGTTTGTTGTGCTGTAACACTTTTCTTCCTTGTTATCTAGCACCAGAGTAAATAGTTGCAAGAAACTAATATTGGAATTAGTAGAATAAAAAGAAGGAGTGGCCCGCAGTTATATTACAAGGAAAAATAAAAATTTCTTTGCAAGTTTTTTTTTTCCTGATTTTTCTCCAGAAAAAAATATATGTTTTGCCATAAAAATGAAGACAAACTGCAGAGAGATGTCAGCCTAAATCTAAACATTGACTTACAAACATAATTTTGGCTACTAAAGATTCAGCTGCATCAGTCTCACCAAACGTGGTTAGCAAAATAATTCCTTTGATATCTCAGTGTCAAAAAGTAGCTTAATCTTATTGCTAATGTTCCTACAAAAATATGACTTTCACCACTTAGTAACTTTATTTTGCAAGAAACCCTGACATTTTCAGTATGCAAATCCAACAGATTTTATGCCAAGTGACCATAGGCATGTCAAAGCATGACAAGGATGATGTCCCTACTAATTCACAGAATCACAGAATGTTAGGGATTGGAAGGGACCTCGAAAAATCATCTAGACCAATCCCCCTGCCGGAGCAGGAACCTGAATGAAATCACACAGGAAAGCATCCAGGTGGGTTTTGAATGTCTCCAGAGAAGGAGACTCCACAACCTCCCTGGGCAGCCTGTTCCAGTGCTCTGTCACCCAAACAGTAAAGAAGTTTCTTCTCAAGTTTAAGTGGAACCTCCTGTGTTCCAGCTTACAACCATTGCCCCTTGTCCTACCATTGGACATCACTGGGAAAAGTCTGGTTGCACCCTCATGACACTCACCTTTTATATATTTATAAAAATTAATGAGGTCACCTCTCAGTCTCCTCCAAGCTAAAGAGACTCAGTTCCCTCAGCCTTTACTCATAAGGGAGATGCTTCACTCCCTTAATC
>NW_010316062.1:0-398 GCF_000700745.2 Antrostomus carolinensis
AAGTGGAAAGGTTAAGGAGTATTAGGGAGTGCGAGAGGGGGATGGATGGGTGGAGCCACACCATATCATCCCTGAGATAAAGGCAGCAGATGGAGCCTCCACAAAAAGCAGAGGATCTCCTACCCTCTTGCCACCAGGCCGAAGGAAGGGACCTAAGAGATGGAGGAAAATGGAAACAGATCCCTGCTTGGGTTGGTAGCCAAATGCCCTCCAGACCTCTCTTACCTTCCAAGCTGCCCTTGCACAACAGGTATGGGGCTCTGGAAATTGAGGGTCAGTCAAATGTGTATGTTGATGAGGGTCCATCCAGGAGGTTACCTAAGGTAAGTCAGTCAGCCCCAAGCATTCTGACTGCCTGTTAAGGGGGTGAGAGAAAAAGGAGGGTAATAGAGAAGGCT
>NW_010316063.1:0-9575 GCF_000700745.2 Antrostomus carolinensis
TTGACAGAACGATGACTGACTATTGACTCAGGTGGGGAAGGATCCAGCCGATGTACATTATATCTCCCTTACTGGAATTTGAGCCTTCTAAGGTTACAGAGAATGGATTCTATAAAACTAAACCTAAAAAGTGTATTATGTCTCAGAGGACACAATTGTAACAAGCTTTTTGTGATGGCAAAAATCCAATTATTGCAGTAAAGGTTGTGCTCAGTTATTTCTCACTTCATGTCAAAACAAATTGTAAAATGAGGTGCACGGGAGCTCTGCTGCTCTACTCTTACATAAGCTCACACTCTACCTTTTTTGTTGTTGTTAGTAAGAAAACAGAGGGAAAACCTGAAGGCTGATGTCATCAAGTACTGGCCAAGGATGCGATATATAGGGTTGGTTTAGGGGGTTTTTTTGTTGTTTGTTTCTCAGGAACTGCAAAGAAAAGTTTAGCATAGATTGGATCAAATATATATTTTTCTTTGGTGACAGAAATAAAGTTATCTTCATGTCTATTGAATTTTTCTTCTGCTTAGATAGCAGTGTATGTTAAACTAGTACAAGTGCTTTTTCTATTTGCTTGGAAGAGGAAAAGTGAAAACTCCACTCAAAACTAAAGGCTAAAGAAATTATTCCTAGGTGTATCTTTTCTTCCTGTGAAATGGCAGTACAGTTTGCAAGGAAAGCTAAGTTATTTTTTAAGGAAACCAAGTGCACTAAGAATGAAGATCTTGGTGAATTTTCTGTACTGGTCACTGCAAATGATTAATGCCATATTCCTCCCGTTGAGCTCATGGCAACGTAACCCCAGAGCAAAGACCCACTTCAGTGGCTTCATTTGGAGTTTTCATCCCAAATAACTAAGACTGAGATCCCTTTTCTGGTTTGGGCTGCAATGTTCTGTAAAAATCTAAATTGTACCTTCTGCAATAGGGTTTTTTTTAATTCAAAACTCTTCTAAAAACAGCGAGTAAGCCAAACCTCAGAAAATTCTGCAGGATATAGTTATGTTTGCTATAATGGTCTCAGTAAGACTAACACATAAAATGCACTAGAAACCTGATTTATAAGAAACCAACACTTCTGAGACTACTTTATAAAACTACCCTTTGCTCAACCTGAAAGGCTTTTAACAATGCTGCAATACTCAAGATACATTTCCACCAAACTGATATTTATTTATTGACCCCAATTTTCCAACACAGGTCGGGGCTACAAAGGGTTATTTGCCAGACACAGGACAGGAGCTCACCCACTGGCTACTGTCAGAGTCCTTGAGTCTATTTGCATTTATCTTAGCAAAAAAATCTTGCCCAAGTAAAAGCTGCAGGGGTTGACTCTCAAAGTTTAGGAAAGGTTCATTTCTCAAGTTAAAATTTTATAGGGTCCTGGCTGTCAGAGCGATTTCCAGACATGCCAGCTTCCATCACTTCTGCTGACACCGGGTCACCTACAACCCCGTCTGCAGCCACCCTCATCCCCTGCCACCGCTCAGGAGGTTTGTTCTGCCCTTGGATCTGAGGACACGCCACCAGTAGCTTATGTTCCTTATACTGCTGTTTGCCTTCTCCTTCACCCCAGAACAACCATACTGGCCTTTTTAATTATTATTATTATTATTATTATTATTATTATTATTTCATTTAGTTTACCGGGGTGTTTTATGCAACCAGATTTATGATTGCCATCTCTGCCATGTCTCAGTCATGACCACATTTATCAGCCCAGCTGACAACAGGTGTGAATGCAGAGTTAAAAAAATAATACTGGAAAGAATGAATCTTTTGTAGGAAAATAAAATCAAAGGAAGTGGACAAGTTTGTTTGAAAGTAAACTTTGCTGAAATTATTCCTGTGGAATATTCCAATAATCTGTTTTTAATATTTAGACGGCTTTAAATAGCATGCAGATTAAATTTGATATAGATGAAATTGCAGCCTCTATTTATCTGTACTCGTACATACAGAAGCAACATAAAAACCCCTCGAGCTCGTGGAGGAGGCTGTAGCAAATTTGCAAATAACCATCTCTACAGCAGTAGAATATAATGTACCAGTATAATATACTGGAGAAAGTTGTCACTTGTTTGGCAATTAACACTGATATAGGAGGGAAAAGGAATGAGAGGATATTAACAGATTAATCTTGGGTCCTTTTAGGTTGTGCTGAAGGAAAATGACAATTGAGTTTACTTCATCTCCTGTTAGATCAGTGCCCTCTGCTGATCATTACTTGGATTAAACCAGCTCACAACCACCTGAAGTACCTTCAAAGTATATGGCTTTGCATTTACAGGAAGAAACCATGTATGGATTTAACCCTCAACACCATCTTTCTGAATGAAGCTACAGACAACAGGGAAATTTAGCAACAACCACCCATATTGACAATATTACCTAAAAATAAAAGCATCTCTAAGTATCTTCAATCCTCTGACTCAGCCCAGAAACAAAAACTCCTTTGCTTGATGCATCACTGCTAGGCTTTGGCTTTTTCTCTTTTCTGATCAAGTGAAATGTTGCTAATGTATAATTAAAAAAAAAAAAAAAAAAAAAAAAGGAGGGAGAGTTTTATATTGCAGCTGTATATTGAGATAAACTGCCTCACTTTTCAAGCAGCCTGTACCATGGCACTTGTCTACTCAAAGAGTAAGGAAATTCTTAAGGTGAATAAAACTGACAGAGTCAAACCTATGGATGGATTAAATAAATGATCATAAACTTGCCTGCAGCGTTTCTCATGCTGAACGAAGTAAAACATAAAATACAGAGCATCATCTTTCATAACTTGTTATATATATATATATATATATATAATCAGCTTGATATCCTTATTTAGCCAATAAGTGAAGTGCTCACATGGGGCAAAACCTGAGATATTTTCCAACTATCATTGCAACCAGCAGATACAGGTGGAAGGGAAATTTTATCTCAGCTAGAAATAGTATTATGCTTGGGGACGCTCATGCAGTAAGGGCCTTACTCTGCAATTGTGAATGTCACAAACGCATAAAGCTGCAGCAAAGTATAAAATATCAGTTCAAAAAAACTGAAAGATAACTACAAGAAAGCAGAAGAGTTACGAAAAGAGAAAAAAAAAATCCAATAGTGAGCTGGGAAGCTTGACAGCAGCCTAAGTTTAAATGCTGCCTGGAGGAAGGAATACATTGCTCCATGAAGAACAGAAAGAAATGCAATTTTCGAGTCTTTCGATACTATTTACATATAGTTCCATCTTTTTAGCTTGAACTTTCAGCACCAATATAGTGCACAAAAATTAGAAAGAAGTACAAACAACTTTTTCTTCTAGGAGTCCATTTCCTGGAGAAATGGTGCAGGTGGCTGTACTGATGTACCACCTCAGCTCTCAAGTTCGTTATTCATATTTTTCACAGAAATTAGAACAGAAAAATATTTTGGTAATGGTTCTTCAACCACATATTCCCTGCATCAGTACACACCTCCGCACGCTTGTTGTCTTCTCCAACAGTCGGTGAATCTGAAAGCTGATTTTGTGTTTCAAATGGGCAAATCTTCCTCTGTGGTAAATCTCCACCTCTGGAGATGTTCCAAACCCACCTGGACGCTTTCCTGTGCAAATTGATGTAGGGAACCTGCTTTGGCAGGGGGGTTGGACTAGATGATCTCCTGAGGTCCCTTCCCACCCCCACCACTCTGTGATTCTATGATCACTTCAGTCAGCAATTTCACAGAGTGCTGGGCTACACTGTGCATTACTCCCCCATATCAGTAATATATTACAAAGGTCAAAGCAAAGTCCTTTACCTTTTGACTGCCAAATATCCATAGTTATGCCCAGAGGTCATCCCAAGAAGGTAGAGAAGGTCAACATTCATGTTATTCACGAGCCACTCCTGCACAGTATTTTTAGCCATTTACCTCTGTTGTTCTTTGTGTGCTTTGGAAATGTGTTGCACATATTACAATGGGGTCTTTATATAACTCAGGAAGCAATCAGAAAAAAAATCACTAATCATTAGAGTGAGGCATGGAAATGAAGAGTTGACAACTTCTTTATCCCTGAGTAGTCATTTTAAATAGAGTGAAAACACGTGGAAAAGATGCTGGGATGCTGCAGACAAGGACCTTGTCTCAACGTGTGATTGTACATCACGTAGCACAACCCCTCACCTGTCTGGAACATCTCACCACAACATCAGCACTCAAATTTCACCTGCATTTTTGTGAACTGTCTAGAAAAAAGGGAATAGGGGGAGATTTTGTGCTCCTGACAGTCACTGGGACACCCATGCTGGGGCTCTGGGTGACCTGGCTTGTCACCAGCAGGTAAGAACCTCAGTGCAGCACCACAGCCCTGAACTGAGCCACTGCTTCCCAAATAACATATGCATAACAGATGTCGGGAAATCTCAGGAAAACACAGAGGATAAACTCTTACCTTGCTCTTTTGTAGGACACACTATTATTTTTCTGCAATTTCAGCCGAATTGAGCTCCTGGAGGTGCCACTTCCTCACAAATCCTTCCCCTTCCCTAAGTGAAATGTCAGTATTAGTGCTGATTCAGTGGCAGGGAAGTCTGCAAGTACTGCTTTTGGGAGCTAACATTTAAGCACAACGATATTGCTGGCAAGGTACTACTTGGCAGAAAGAGAGTGAAAAGTTTGGCAACTACGGGCCAACATGGGTAGCAGATGTTTTTAATGCCAGCTTCTCTCTAATTGCAAAGCAGCAGCAACAGCACAGCATGAAAGGAGAATACCATAAATCTCCAATGTAGGGACTAGTCCACAAGCACATAAATTCTGCTACTTGTTAACAGAATTTGCTGACAATCTCCATGCTCCACTTAAAATTGTGCGGTGTGCTGTCCCATTTGGCTTCCTAATAATAGGCACAGTGAGCTCAGGCTGGGCTGTCAGACACGGGTTGCCTTGATACAGTTCCCTGTGCCACAGAAATCACAGGGGCCAATTTGCAGTACGCTGATGAATCTTGCATACAGCAAAGTCTTGGTGCCAAGCATCTTTGCTCAACAGCAAAGGATCACCACATGTAATCAAAGCTTCTCTGGTTTTGAGGATGCAGCAGCAGGAACAGATTTTTCCCCTCACCTGTAGATAAAACACCTAGTGCTTCAACAAGCTGCCAAGGGTCAAGTCATTTGGAAAGTGTTCACCCTACAAATAAAATTTTGGCTTTGTGCCCTCATTTCCTCAACACAGTCACCCAGCATCTACTTTCCTCTATTGCACTCTGAAAATACGAGCTTTCTTGTGAAGAGGGAGGTGGGCTGGACCTCACAGAGAGCTTTTTTATCTCCCATAGGAACTGAAGTAGCCAAGTTGGCAGTCACTGCTGGCTGCTCTTGCCCTGGAGTGCTAAACGTGCTGTGATGCACTCCCATGTGGTTTGGAGATGATTTCCTCAGATTTTTCTACAAAGAGAACCCATGTGATACTATTTCTCATCCTCAAGATCGGTCTTGCACATTTTTTTCCTGCTTAGGGCTATTAGTGATGCAACATGTCCCAAGAATAGGGATGTCCAGGAACATGTCCCTGCTCCTCCTACAACCTCACCGTGCTGCTTTCACTAAACAGTAAGGGTTAAACCACAAACATAAAATCGTGGTTTGGAGCTGACCTGGAAAGCAAAGTTTATGAAACATTTATTCGCTGTTCTGAGATCTGGAGGGAGATGCTTCATTTAGGTCATGAATTTTTCTGTTTGGATCCAGGCTGATTGCTCATGCTGCCATACTTCACTCTCTGTTCCCCTGCACCTTCTAGCCCACAATTAGTTTTCAAAACAGAGATGACTGACCCTTTGGAAGGCTTCGAAAGTAGACTGTTTCTTTTTGTTTGTTTGTTTGTTTGTTTTTTTCAATGCAGCAGGAAACAAGACTTTTCACAAGAAGAGAAAATGTAAGAAATAAATGTTTGAAGAGTGAGGAGTTAATATGAAGGAAAGAAAATCTCACATATTTATAAGAGTAAAATGAGAATGTGTTCTCTTAAACCTTGCAGTCAGAGGAATCTGAACTGAATTAATCAGTCACCAGACTATTGATAGGGGAAAAAAAAAAATGACTTATCAGCAAGTAGCTTGCAAAAGATGTAGACGAAGAGACAGATGTACCAGTCCACTTTCTCTAAGCAATTAAGGACAGACTCAGCTAATTTAAATCCACATAGCAACATCCTAATCAATACAGCTTAACTTAGTTTCTCAAGCTAAAGATATTGTTTGTTCAACTTTTATTAACCTTAGTTAAAAAATTAGAGAATATGGACTTGACATGCTGTGGTCAACGTCATTCCAAGAAGTTCATTCAACCTTCTTCAGTAGGCAATGCAATTCTCAGCCCCCCATAAATGTTATCAGAAAACTGGAAAGCTATTTGCAAAGGAAAGGGTGAAATCTGCCAAAGAAGTCAAAACCCATACATTTCTCCCTGTTATAGTACTTCCTGAGACAGAATCCCCTGAAGGAAGAGACTGTGTGAAAATGGGAGCTGCTTCTCTCTCTGACAGAGAACAGATTGACAGATTCTGTTTTTATTTTTAAAAAAATGCCTAACTAAGCAGTGTTAGTCACCCATCATCCATATTTCTCTCGATAAATGAGAGTGCATGAAGCTCTAGAGTCTCCAGAGAAAGCAATTACAATATTAGTTTCAACAAAATGAAAAATAGGAAAAAGAAAAAAAAAAATCGGCTATCTTAAGTTCAGTTCTCTTAGATCCTGATGATGAAAACTACTTCACAAACACTGAAAACCACCAGTCACCAATATAATCTTTAAATGAGCTCCCTGGAAGGCACTACAAAGAGCAATATCCGTGTAGGAAGACATTTCAGCAGTAATGAACATGCAAGTCAAAGTCTGTCAAGCTGCAAGTTTGACCATAAAATAGGCTGGAGCCCTGAGGTGGAGGAACCAGACACACACGTGCACACAGGCAGGCTGTTGATCTGGCAAGCTTCACTGGCATCTGTGAACTGACATTTAAGCAGCTTTATGACCCCACTCTATGGCCATGCATGTCCCATGCTACTGGGTGTTGTTGAAAGCCTCAGTGAAGCCTTCAGGACTCTTACCTTGAAGATTTCATGGACTCTTAGATCTCCAGTGTTGGAGTGGAGCACAAGAGATCATCATTTCCCCACTCAAAGTGGAGTTCTTCATGTCGGATCAAGTCAATCATGGCTTTTTTTCTAGCTAAGTCTTTAAAATCTCCAAGGATGCAGATTGTGCAGCCAGCTCCAGTGCTGCTGGAGGAAAGTTTGGGAGAAACAGTTCCCAATCATTTCTTATGCTGGAGAATTGAAAGAAATCTTATAACTCACTCCAGATTTGAAATAGTACAGAGGGCAAAGTCACAGTATGAAAGTCAATGTTCCCCAAAGTGTGCTGCCTGTCTCCTCAACTTTCCTTGCTGCTGACAAGGTCAGACCCGTAACCTCAACACTCAGCTCAAGTGTGTTGTGTCACCACTTTAACACCAATGGAGCTCTTTGCCCTAATTTAGATTTGAGGCCAAATTCTTCTGATGAAATGGCTTGAAATGACAACAACATAATGATTGCCTAGTTAATTCAGTTAATAATGAGAACCAATTACATACCGAGAACATTTCCCTTGTGAGTTATTTTCCTCCTCAACGAACAGTCCTATTGGAAACACGATGGTCTCCTATCCTCAGAGCAACGCAAAACATTTTATCCCAATTGTGTAGCTGCCAAATACACACTGAAATGTGCTCCTGAAAACGCTGACAAGATTGATGTGTTGTTGTATTCTAATGACACTGGCTGGTTCTTGACTTGGGCTTTGCTTTTATTTTTTCTATCAAAATATTGCCCATTAAAAACTGTAACAATGCTAAAATAGTGTTTTAAAAAATGAAAAAAGTGGAAAGGGTTCTTCTGAAAGATTTCAAAGAACTTCCCATTTCAAACCAGCCTCCTAGATCACTGTAGTCCATTTAAAACTTGTCTTCTAAAGGAAAAAAAGCAAAATACTTTGTGTTCTAATAAACTTCATTAACTTCTAAATATCGATAGTTTGTCATGGAACTGACTCTTTCTTCAGAAGACTGCAAGTGCCTGTGTGACTATCTTATGGGCTAAATGACACCTTGTTGAACAAAACGGCTGGGATGCTGTGCAACTGGGAAGCTTTCAGAGCAACAGTATTTTGCAGGAGCTGTGTGATATTTTCTGTTGGCTTGGAAAATAAGTGGAAGTGCTGCTTCTTTCTCTTTGTCATATATTATCACCCAAATGAAGATATAAATATAAGGAGCCAAACAGGAGTTATATCCTATTTCTTGAACTCTTGCTTATACCTTCAAATCTGACAGATTCAAGTTTCTGACCCCAATTAAGCAGCTTCATCTCCATATTTCAACCTAGGAAACAAATAGGTAGAAGGGACTACCCTATATTTTGGTTTTCAGTTTATTAAATCCTTGATTGTGCAAAACGTTTTAAGAGATACAATCCCAAAAAAATCATGCAAAGCTATATTTTTTGTTGTTTGGAAGAATCTTATTAAACATTTTCTCCAAATAAATATTCCAACCTTTTGAGAATCAGCATGACACTTAAATGAATTATTCATGCAAGGCTCTGCAAGATGGGCAAGTTTCCTGCCAAGACTTGCACAGTGAGGGGTGTTATAAAACCGAAATTGGAATGTGGAGAGAACTGATGGAAAAGATTTCAAAGATCATCTCTGTTGAAAAAAAACCCCCACAACTTCAGACCTTTAAACTTGTTTCTTCACAGCAGAGAGCCCCTTAAATGTCCCACTTCACATCCACTCCCAAATTCTTCAGTTTTAAAAGGTGTTCACAAACAGGTACACTCTTTTAAATGAAGACACTGAGTGATGTACCTGCAATTTGTGAGAATCATTGACACATAATTCATTTCAGTGATCCTTAAATGAGGCTTCACCTCAGGAAGCTCTGGTAAGACTTCCCTTGCCATCTTCGTCGAAGTACTACACATTGACACCACGGAGCTCTTCCTAAATTACCCAGTGCAGGACAAACCATGAGTTTCCCCATGCACACAGAAGACCCTGAAAACTAATCAGGCCTAAGAATAAAATTTACACAATTTATGAAAACATATTGAGCCTAACTCAAAAGCTGACATCTGTCAACAACTATATGAAAATTAAGAGTCCAAAAATTCAAATCTTTGATTTTTTTTTTATCTCTATTTGCAGGTTTGGATGTTCATGAAAATGAACAAGGTTTACTTTGTCCCCCACAAATACACCATAGTGATGAAAGTGACATTTTAAATAATACAACAGACACAAGAAGGGACTGCTATAATTAGTGCAAAGCAACTCGGTACCACCTAACATTGTTTCGGTGGCATTTGCACGAGGAAAAAAAGCCCTGTAAGCATAGAGGGTTGACAAAAGTGATTGCTGAGTGCATTTTAATAATTAATTCCACAAATAACTGAAGTCTATTTTAATTTCGCCTTAGACAGCATTGGTATCTCAGCAAAGCAAATTGCAAGCCCTCTTCCGTTATTGTACCCAACACTGACACTTTGGAAACATTACAAAAGCAGCAG
>NW_010316063.1:9600-18407 GCF_000700745.2 Antrostomus carolinensis
GAGACTTCTGAGCTATCTGAAGTGCTCTTTAAGATCCTGCAGATAATCTTTAGGGAATAATCCAAACAGCTCTGTTGTATAAAGTTACATTAAATGACTGTACGTCATGCTGTGATTGAAAAGTCATGCCCAAAAATGCTGATCAGTTTGATTGGACATGGATTCAGTTCCAGCTCTTTAAAAGGCCTGGAAAGAACAGCTTAGTAAAGAAAAATAAAATAACTAATACCACCAAAGTGATCATGTTTGTGTGTTTTGAACAGAAACATAATAGAATTATTTATCTGTGAAGGAACTGCTAAAAAGATCAGGGAAAACGGAAAGTGTTTGGAAACTTCTGTTTTTCTTGAACTAAGATAAAAAGCTGTTTTGTCCTGTATTTTGACTTCTCAAAAGTTTCTATAAAGCATTTTTACAACAGCATCCCCCACAACACTGCTTTGCAAAGTTCTAACACGTATCCTTATTTTGGCCAAGAAGAATTTCATGCACACAGAGCAGATGAGATGGATACAGAAACAAGTGAATGTTTCTGTTTTCTCAGCTGCCTCCCAAAAAACAAGGGTTGAACTCAATCACAATTTGCAAATATAGGTCCTCTTATCATTTGTAAGCATTATGTTTACCCCCTCCTTTCTTCCAAAGGGAGTGGATTTTCATAGAATCCTTTGGTTGGAAAAGATCTTTGAGATCATTGAGTCCAACCATACCTGTCCACTACTAAACCAAATCTCTGAGCACCTCATCTACCCATCTTTTAAAGCCCTCCAGGGATGAGGACTCAACCAGGTGGTTCCCTAGGCCCACTCCAGTGCCTGAGAACCCTTTTGACTTGAGAAATTGCATTTCTCTGATCTCACATCTGACTTTACCCCAGCAAGGATTCCGTTTACTCTGGGCCTATACCTGCATTGGAGGGAGCCACTTCTTCACCTTACACTTTACTGGAGGAATTCCTGCTTCCAGAGTAGAGAGAATGCACTTTAGGAAGAAGAAAGTTAAGACTTTTAATCAGTATTAAATCTGTAACATATTTCTCTGGTACTAGAAAATTCATGGCCCTATTGCAATTTCCAAAGAAGAACCACTGTGGACGCAGCAACCATGATGTATGTTTGCTCTTACAAGAAAAACTACTTCTCCTTATGATTTCTTTGCATTTTGAGCAAAAAGGACTTAAAAACAACATAGCCCAAGAGACTGACTTATTACATTGCATCAGGTATGCATTATTCCTGCTACTCTGAAATGTCACAATTCCAAGTTATTCTCGGATTGTACTGGGGACCCATATACTGGTTCTGAGATAGGACCTTGGGGATTTTTTTCAAGATCAAGTCACATAAGAAGAAGAGATTATAAACACATGTTACAGAGTTGTCCCAGCCTAAAATATATTCTGCAAATACATCTTAAGGTTCAGTAAATAAAGTTACTACACATAATCCCACAGGTACCAGTATTATATGTACGTAATAAAGCTTAAGAACTTATTCAATTTCCAGGTATTTTATGAAGAAAGATACTGCCAGATTCTCAAGGGCCAAATATTTCATTCAAAGGCAAGAAGATATTATCGTACTCTGAAAAGATATAGTAGTTAGTTTGTACAGCATCTCATAAAAGTGTAATTTGCAGACTTTGGGAGAAAAAGAAATGCTTTAAGGAACACAGGGAATATTTATGCAGCTACACAAATTACTTGGTTGAGTGGGGTTTCCTTTTCAGAATGATTTTTAGAAACTGAAATTACTCCTTACAATATAACTTTTGCCATTATTATTATTATCTCTTGCACTTCAAGATATTAAATCCTTGCCTTGAAATTTGGCTCATGAACATGCAATTATGATTAAAGCACTTCATCTTCTTGGTCCATTAAATCATCACAGTAACTAGCCAAATTCCACTGCACACAAAGTCTGGAATAAATGGAGCTGGCCCAGGCAACCTCAGTGCAACACAGCAGATACAATCACAGGGTGAGCACATCCTCATTTTCTCACAGTGACAACATCACTTCTGCTTAAATACTCATTTTTGGATCTCAAGCAATACACAGCAAATAGCAGATGAATCAGGTTATGTGGAAAAGAAAGTGATTTTTACATTTTCAAAGCAATTGAGAAAATAAATGTAATAATAGATTATTCACGTGAAAAAAAACACATCTTTCTCAAGCCTAGTCAAAATTGCTCAGGCAAGTAGTTTCATTCCTTCTCTGCTCTATGTCTTCATGAATGAGCTGTCTCTCAGAAGAGCATGAAACATGTTATACTGAAGATTATATTGCTGGAAAACTTGAATTAGATATCAGTAAACTATAAGATACAAATGTTGATCACCCAGCTATGCAGAAGGTCTCTAGGACTTGAGCGTTAATATGCTGAATGTATTATTAAAGTTGAGGAGAGCCATTGCTTCAGACAGGAAGATATGCCTATCACAGTTGTATCTTATATATCTTTAAAACATTTAGTCAATATACAATGATGCTGAACACATCTGTGTAAACATACCTAATATTTTACCCTGAAAGCTAATCAATAATATTTCTGTTAACATACTTCAGCTTAGCTATTGGAACCAAGTGGCTGGAAACAAGTAACTGGTATTTCCTCCTTGTCCCATATTTATGGGTACTAAATCCATATTTATCTTAAGATGATTGACACCTCTATATCATGAAAAAAACCCAAGAGTTATTCTGAAAATGATATTACTATAAAGAGTTTTTTTCTGCTGTAGATGTTTTAGAATATTTTAACCCTATCCTAGCAAAAACTAGGACATGAAAATAACCCAAAAGTGTTTGGATCAGCATCAAGGTCTCATGACCCAGGAGACAAAACTAAAGGATCAGTCCAACCACATATACACAAAGGCAGCAAAGACAATCCACATTCACCTCAGCCTCCCTGGTTGGGCAGGAGAGGGCTCTCCACAAGACACCCTTCCTTTTTGTGGAAGTATGGGTTGAGAATCTGTCCCCAGGTGTCCTGGGCTGTAAAGTCTCTCTTAACATACAGGTGAAACAAAGCTCTGCACACCTGAAAATCAGGGTGTGTCATTAATTTCTCTGTGCAAGAGTAGTTGTGAGATCACAGAATCACAGAATATTAGGGATTGGAAGGGACCTCAAAAGATCATTTAGTCCAATAACTCACATAAGTCACTGGACAATAAACCAAAAAAACACTAAACACATGTCTACACATGGTACCTCTTCATTGCAGTTATGTTGGCTGCAAAGAGGTATTGTACAACAGAGACATCCCAACTGGAAATTTTCTGTAGCGTTCAAAGCTACAGAGCATGAAATGATCTTGTCAATTGATAATGACTGAAGCACAAACATAAAATAATTACCAGCTTCAAGGGAAAATAGGAATCAAAAATACTAACTAGTAGAGAATAAAACAGAAGGAATGTACTAATGTATGAATCAGAGACATGGCTAGAGACTTTGAACCTGAGCTGCACACCCATTGCGTCTGCTTTGATTACCAGTGCAGGGCTCACCAGGAGACATGGCCTGCACAAGGAGCAAGAGACAAATGTGGTTCTGACCTTGCTCAGCTCAGCCAGAGTCCAGGTAGGGATCCCAGGACTGGGACTCTTCTGTGCTAGGTTTCTTTCTCAGCTTGTTCTTCACTGAAGGAGACCACAAGTTTCATCATTTTAGCACAACAGAGGAGATCCCCAGCTCATCTCAGCAAGAAGCAGAGGACCCCATGGTGGTATATGCTGATGGCTGGTACAGACACCCCCTCTCCTCCACTCCTATTCCCCTAATCTTCCATTCATTGTTCCAAAATATCATGGTTTAATTGGTCACGACACAGAGATGCTGCAGGGGTTCTCTGTGACTGATGCTCCTTTGAAAATCTTTACTAGTGGTCAATATACTCTGTGAAGTAATCTCTGTTTTATTTGTTTTCCTTGGCTACAGTTCCTCAGAATGTTAAAAAAAAAGGAACAAATGAGGTTAAAAAAAAAGGAACAAATGAGGTTTTGTGATCAAAGTTTCATATTAAGTTTCAGATAATTCACTCCCAAATGAGTCAAGTAGGAACCAGAACTCCTAAATGAAATTACAGCTCCATGTAATTCATACTCATTTGCCAATTAATGTATGTTAGCATTAACACCACTGAAAAACAGCCTGACAACACTCAAAATATGTACATATTACAATAATGAAAACTTCATTAGAAACTCCATAAAAAGTGACTTCCATATGTTTCACAAAAATTGGATGTTAGCTGCTCATTGATTCTGGGTTTGCTCAATTATGGAAAGCACATTTGCAAACATTATAATAGTTAAAGAGTGTATTTTATCTTTTTTAGGACTTGGAAGGTGAGGACAATATGTCAACTGATCAGAGAACAAATTTTTGTCCACAATGACTCAAACTGACTAATATTTGACAAAATTCTGTCAGTCTGAACATTGCTGGTCTGATTGAACAACATGGCAGTTGTGAAGACATTACCTTTTGTTTGTAGGTTTTTTAGTGATAAAAACAAAAAAGTACTCATCCAAAAAAAAACAACAAAAACAATTAGAGAATTAAAATAATGTTTATTTTCTTATTTTTACCACTAAAGAGGCATCCAACACATTAGGCAGGCATTAAGATCTGTAGAAATGCTGAGTACTTAGGGAAAAAAAAGAAAAGATAAAAAGGTTTATGTTAGTTGTTTTGGGTTGAAAGTCTTGTTTTGCTACCAGTTATATTCCATTGAGTTAGATTCTTTTGATTAAAATTCAACTTAGAAATCTGACATGGTTCCACCCAAATTGATAGAATTCTATTTGTTTTGCTAGAGGAACATTGATAATCAGTCATCAACTTCAAATGAGCAGAAATTTATTTACTAGTCATAAACAAGAGCCAAATCAGACTACCAAATATATGTTAATTCTAGCAGCTCTCCTCGTAGGCATTTTGTACATGAAGGTATCCAAGAAATATTTTAATAATCTTACAAATACTATGAATAAACAGAGAAAGCTTCCAAGGCTTACTTCCCTAAAGAAAGAGGAGGAAAAAACTGGAATTATGAGGAAAGGGAAAGAAAAAAAAAAGGAAAGTCTGTGAAAGGGAATTTTTGGAAACAAATATATTCTAGAGGCTGCAGCAAAATGTAACCTCAGCACAGCAGGAGTGAGAGGAACGGGTTGTCAGAGCCGTTAGGAACCATTCATACCTTCAGAACAGCCGTGTACCAGGATGATTGTCTATTGCACCAAGGGACTTCAACATCCTGAAGTGTTTTTTACTGGTTGCTAGAGCTAGGAAACAAATATTGGCCTATTTTGTGAGAAATATCAATATTAAATTTTACCTGCCTAGGAATTAAAGGTTAAAAAATTAACTTGAGAGAGAATGGTAAAATGGAGAGGGGATCTGTACTATAAAGATTGAAACCTAGAATTTTCCCCTAGTGAATGACTTGATGGACTTTTTTTTAGGCTTAATCTTTCAAAAAAGTAGGATATTGATTTCAATTCCAAACCAAAATGTCATTTAAACTCTCCAAATGCAACTCTTCACTTTAAAAAAAAAAGTCAAACAATACTTATAAAAAAACCCCAGTTTTTAACAGGGAAATTTGCCAAAAGCATCTTTATTCTCACAGCATCATTTTATTTCCACATCTCCTTAACTCCCGGCAGAAAATCAGGGTGCTAGTACCCAAGATGAGGTAACTGCTCTGCAGTCTCCAGAAGCCTTTCCAAACGAAGTTCCTCCAGGACTCTACGATTTTCTTCCTTTTTTTTTTTTTTCCTAAAGGCATTGGCAGTTTCTTTTTTAGCATCAACAATTTACAGAACCCAACATAAATATGCAAATTATATTGGTAATGCATAAACCAAGTGCCAAAAATACAACAGTATTTTCATACAGAATATCCAACAAATAACTAAAGGGGAAAAGCAGGGCAGATACTGTTGCTAATTTTGTCAATAAACGAAGAGAAGAAAGGAAGTTTGAAAATAATCCACATAGCACTAGATTTCAATGGTTGCTTTAAAATCAGGAAGATAATGAGTTTCTGAAGAGAATGTGTAAAAAAATCATTATATGTGGAGAATATTTTTAGATTTTGCAGAGTCCATAGACACTTGTGGACATCCTGACCTCCAGGAGAGGTGCTAAAAATAGGCTTCAATTTAGATTTACATTGCACCTGCAAAAAAACAGCCTCGTAGCCTGCATGGCTATTTAGGCAGCTAAAAATAACAGAAGAGCTTATGTAGGAATCACCTCTGAGCTCGGTGGTCAAACACATTCTGGCAACCTGAAGGGTCGATTATCAGTTTTACATTTTATTGCAGATGTTCGTTTCTCATTCCTCTGAGGTGGTTGCTCCAACTCCAGAGGCCCTGCTGAAAGCTGTGCCCATGCAGACATCCCACTGTGCCCCAAACTCACTCTGCATGTCAACAGCAAAACTCTTCTGACCTGCAATGGCCACCAGCTTCAACCCTGCAGACAACGCAAAGCCTGCCTGGTAGGAAAACCAACCACAGGTCTCTTCCAGTTTGAAGGCCACCAATGATGGTTGGAGTAGAGATGATATTTTTATAAAACAAACTGAGATTATTGCAAAGAAACTCTAGTGGTAGAAATTTGCCACAATCCTGATTTATCTGGTCAGTAATTAATGAGCATTGCACATATCGTTCATAGCATGAGTGTTCTGGCTTTGAGCTGCAGCCACTATAATTTCTGCCAGTATTAACCCAGCAATGATCATTAGAGACTTGATCAGGGAAGTCCTTCACCTTTCCTCTGTGGTTTAAGCAGGTTTAGTTTTCTATGGCTGGATTGCAAAATCTTTAATCTTTCTGGTGAATTTTCCCTGAACTCCCTCTGAATTTCCAAGTGGCTTCATGAATTGTGGACACCAAAACAGGACAGCAGCATTGCCCCGTGGAGTTCCCCCGTGACAGAGAGAAAGAGAGAGTTTCTCCCCAGACCTGTTCAGTATTCACATATTGTACGTTGCTTCTCGGGATAAAATCTCCTGTCCTGCAAGCAGCAGCTATATTCATTATTCTTAGATGTATGACCTTACATTTGGTGGTATGAAACGCATTGATTGAATGCTCATCTGACAGGCTTGTAATTACTCAGGTCATCCCATTTACCCTTTTTAAATAATAGCAGAAGACAAGCTTTCTTCCAGCTTCCCTAGCGATCCAGGACTTATTAAAAATAAACATTAATGATCCAAAGAGTAGCTCAGCCAGCTCTTAAAAATTTTAGGTGTCAGTTACCCAGATTTACTGATTTAACAGAGCCCGACCATAGTAGCTGCAGTTTAACTGCCGCTTAATCACTGCTGGGATATAAATTATTCCCTCCTGTGAGGCAGCATCATCATCACCCTCCTCCCTCCCCATCAGGGAGAGGACAGACACACCGACAGTGCTATTTCCATCTGCGAATGGACTGGTGCAACTTGTTAAACTTCTTTTCCCTCCTGTCATAGTTAAAGGACATTATGAAATAGGTTGAAACTTGCTGGTCATACATTTTCTCGTGCTCTTCTGCTTGTCAATCTTGCCACATTCCTCTCCTCATTTATATTCTCTGTTCTATGTTCCTAATCGCCCCGCTCACCATTTGTTATAGAGGATTTTGCCAGGGGCAGAGGTGGGTGGAGGAATATGAGGGGTTTTATTGTTTCCATCTTTGTAAAATTGGATCTTTTGGAGAACAGTTAATAAATTATTGAGACTTTATTTTTTTCCTCCATTAGCACATACTAGACATAATCAAACCATGCTTCCTTACACCAAGCCACCCCTAACTTTTCATTGAGTGATCAATGACCCTCTTGCCGTGGAGATGGGATCTATAATATAGAGCTCCTTTGTGTTGGATGCATCTTGAGTTATGGAAACATCAGCTGCTATTTTTAAGAAAAACCAAGGGCAATCTCATACCAGCTGCTTGAAACCTTCCACATCTGCTTCTCAAAGGAAAGGACCCTGCAATACCACAGTTCTCCTCCCACCCTGCAAACACACATTGCAAAGCAGAGAATGAAAGTGATCCCGGGGGATTTGTTTTCTTAGCAGACATGACCAAGTGGCCCAGCTTGTATTTTAGCTATTAGAAAATTGAACTCAAACACTGATGGCTCATTTGTATTAATTGCCTGTGACTGACAAGGGTAAAGCACTCCGGTCTAAGTGCCATTTCCCTGTGCCTTCTGCCTACTTACTTCTTCTAAAAAAGCAGAAAGAGCAACCAGTTGTTATATTTGATAGTGCCAATTTCCTGCAAGCAATACCAATTTAATTAAATTTACATGGTTGTAAGTGACCAGCTACAACTCCTCTCATCTGTTTATACAGGTCACTCGAATTGATAAATCTCCATTTCATCCTCGACATCTTCATTTTAAGTGCTCCCTCAGCCTCCTACTGACCTTTTAATTTTCCCTAAGCTGTTTTCTACCCTACCTGCTCAGCCATTCACACTGTCCTAGCTGAGGCTGGTTGAAATACAGGACCTCTCCTTGCAGAGGAAGCAGGACAGCAATCCATAAACTCAAACCCCCATTTTGTGCTATCACTGACATAGTATTTCCCTTCATTCTTAGAGCAGGAAGGGTCTTTGAGAAGAAGATTTGGACAGTTCTTTCACCCATTTGAATCATAGACTGGTCTGGGCTGGAAGGGACCTTAAACATCTAGTTCCAACCCCCCTGCCATCAGCAGGGACACCTTCCACTAGACCAGGTTGCTCAAAGCCTCATCCAACCTGGCCTTCAACACTTCCA
>NW_010316063.1:18456-21443 GCF_000700745.2 Antrostomus carolinensis
CCTCACAGCAAAGAATTTCTTCCTCACATCTCATCTCAATCTCCCCTCTTCCAGTTTAAAGCCATTACCCTTTGTTTTATCACTACCTGCTCCTGAAAAAAGTCCCTCCCCAGCCTTCCTGTAGGCCCAGGAATCCTCTAGAACCATTCACAGGTGCAACCAGAGACTGCAATGCTATGGACCCTCAAGGGAGATCATCATCACCACCACCGTGGTGGGTAGTCAGTCTTCTGAGACAGGCACTGCCAGTGATGCCCCAGCACTGCAAAGGCACTGCAGTTTTCTCCAAAACTCAAACAGAAACACATCCTGCTTCCAAAACCAGAGAGGATTGACCCATGAGCAGCTGCTCCTTCCCAGGCCATTGAGAGCTCTGAGGCTCTATTTCCCTGGCTCCACACTCACCCTGTTCCTGTGTGCAGCATTTCTGCTGCCATTCAGAAACCTGAAAATCTGACTAAAGCAGTTTAAAAACCATTCCCCTTCTGTGGCTTCTCAGTAGCTCTCTTAGGTCAGTTCAGCTCTTTGCCCAAGCCCCGAGGAACTGCCCAAACCCTTTGTCCTTGTCCCAGGCTCCGATTCCCTTCTGAACTTGCCTTTCCTTTGGGTTGGGCAGGAGAGTTCCTACAGCCATCATGTCCTCCAGTTAGTGTTCAAAGCGGGGTAAGGTTCCTGCTTCCAGCCGCCATCACTTCAAAGAGGCAGAGGTTGTCTTTGAAGGGTTGGAAGGGATAAAAATGAAACAGGTTTTTCAACTGCATGAACATGAAGGAGGGAGGAAGGAACAAGCTGTCGGAGCTGAGCATCGCAGATCCATCTGTAAAGCCTGTGCTCAGAAGTCAGTTAGACTTCTGATGGCCCCAGTGCAGACACTGGGCAACAAGAGAGCAGCTTGGCAGCTCTAAAAGAGCTGAGAACTGCCTGGTAGTTATCCCACATCAAGGATGCTCCTTGTGCTGCTCTTTCCCATCTCACCATGCACTACTTTGGCTGTGTAACACTCCTCAGTGAGGAGAACAGCCACTAATGGGGACTTCAACAACTGGTTCTCTTGCAATTAATAGGAACAAAATTTTCTTGAATTTCTACACAGGTTTCAAAGCATTTTGCAAAGGAAAAGATCACAAAAAAAACAGGTTTATATATAAGTGCAGTAGGCAGTAAATGCAAAACACCACCAGCTGTAGCTCTCCAGCCACCCTATCAACATCAGCTTTATTTGTAGGTAGCAGAGTGGCATCCTGAGGACAAGCAGTCATGTGGAAAGAAAACTGGCTTTCCCATCTCATCTGCCGTTTCCTTCTAGTAAAAGCTCATACCAGCAAATCCACTTTGTCAGGGAAATACATGCAACAATATCCATGTAAAACTTCTGGCTGATGTATCATGCCAAATTTCTGAGTATGGTAGTTAAGAAAAAAAGAAATGTAAGCACTAGAATTTGGAAAAATATTGAGGATCAAAGCAGTCTGACTGGACTTCTATCTCTGGGGAGGAAGGGGAAAGAGAAAATATTTTCTGAGGAAAAAAATAGTAAATTTACTAAAAAAACCCCCAATAAATCCACATCCCTGAGTTGAGAGATATACAAGCTGACAATGAAAGTGGAGTTCAATGTAAGTACATTGTAGACATCCCTTTAGAGTTTGTGCCATGTCTAATTCACCTTGGAACTGAAGTCATCATGTTTTACTTTTCTTGAGAAGTACAAGAAAAATAAAGGAAGTTTGGCTCCCTGTGAAAATAGGGTAAATTTTTAGCACAGTGGTAAATTATTTCTAATTCATTTCAAGGGACTCATAAAATAAATGACATGGAGCTGTCAAGTAGAATTCATCTAAACAGCTCTAAAAAAAATCTCCCAGGGAAACTTCCTTCTTCTACAAAATGTTGTTACAAGGAAGTGGGTCAACTGTATAAATCTGAATGTGAATTCTTCAGTACAGCATGAATAAATGAAATCACGAGGAAATCTCAGTTTAAAAATTGGATTTGATTTGTCCTTAATGCAGACAGAATACTCGTGTGGTTGCACTAGAAGCAAACAGCTTCAATATAAACACTTAACAGGAAGTGGGGGCCTGATTTCAGACCTCAGTGCAGCAACCTGGCATCCTTGCACCTAAATCGACTTTACAGCAGCAGAAGACTGAGGCTCCTTGACTCCAGAAGTGACTTAGATTCCCACTGCTCAGTCCTCCTGCATCCCTATCTGCTGCCCAGAAACCAAGGTATGGCTGCAAGACACAAAACCAAGCTGAAGGAAGATGAGATCTCATCATGGTCTAGAACTTCCTCCCAAGGGGAAGAGGAGGGGCAGGTGCTGATCTCTTCTCTCTGGCCACCAATGAATGCCAGGAGCAGAGGGAATGGCAGGAAGATGTGGCAGGGGAGGGTGAGGTTGGCCATGAGGAAAAGGTTCTTGAGGCAGAGGGTGGTGGAGCACTGGAACAGGCTCCCCAGGGAGGTGCTCATGGCACCAAGCCTGACAAGATTCCAGCAGCATTTGGCCAAGGCCCTCAGGGACATGGTGTGAATGTTGGGCTTGTCCTGTGCAGGGACAGGAGTTAGACTCCATGATCCTTGTGGGTCCATTCCAACTCACAACTTTCAATGATTCTATGATTTATATATTCTATTTTTTAATTTTTTCTCTCCTCCTTTTAATTGCCTCAGTCCTGTTGCAGCTCTGTGCACACCTGACCTCGGTTCCAGCAACCCTCGGGCTATTCTCACCGCTCCCTGCTGCGGCTGCCGCAGGAGGACTGCAAAGGTAAAGCACTGCAGGGGCTCTGGCTCCTGTCTTCTCATCAGACAGTACCTGTAGCAGGGAGATTGTCTTCAGAGTCCTACATTAGCTGTGAAGATGCATTTGATATGGAGTTGAAACTGAGCAGACTGATTATACCGCTGTTGCCATGTGTGTTAAGTCAGAGACATAGCTCAAAGCAGCAAAAAGGCAAATCTGGCCCAGTTTCTCCTCTTTC